>NC_133328.1:539029411-539159411 GCF_042186555.1 Aquarana catesbeiana | reverse complement strand
TTATAATTGTCTAAAATAATTTGGCACTCAAAATTGTGTATACATATCAATTGACAGTAGTGGCTAAATATGTTTGGCACCTGCTTGAAATAATTATGGTGTCTGATTAGACTCTTTTATTAAAGAGAAGTATTCACATTGAATTTGCTATTCATGAGAAGCAAACTGTGTGTCATTGATGAACCCAAAAAAATATACTCAAACTATTGTCCTTTTTTTATACACAGGATGAGTCCATCCAGGAGGAATGGGGGGAAAGTGGCAGGCAGGAGGAGACCAGGCCCATGGACAGCCTGGAGGAGGCCGGATTCACCATCATCCTGGAGGAGGCTGGGCCCAGTGTCAGGCAGGAGGTGGCTGCTCCCAGTGAGGTGGCTGCTCCCAGTGAGGTGGCTGGGCCAAGTGAGGTGGCTGGGCCAAGTGAGGTGGCTGGGCCCAGTAGGAGCCTGACCGAATCCCAAGTGCCTCCCCTCCACCTTCCCAAAAAAAGGGCCAGGAAGGGGATGGTCACACAGGACGCATCCCTGCGCCTCATGCAAGAGGCCACCCGTTTTTTAAGGAGCCCCCCCGAAGCGGAAGAATCCTATGGCTGCTACTTAGCCAGCAGGCTTCTTCAGATGAATAGGGAGCAGCGCCTCATTTGTGAGCGCCTATTTGGGGAAACAATCCATAAGGGGCTACAGGGCACGCTAACACAAAACACCCAACTACATGAGGCAGCCCCCCCTCCTCCTCCTCCTCCTCCTCCTCCTCCTCCTCCTCCTCCTCCTCCTGCCACAACTGAAACACCAGAGCCACAGCCTCAAAAGAAGGCTACAGGGAAGGCTGCAGGGCAGCGTGGAGGAAAGGCTGCAGGGAAGAGAAGAAAATGATGACCTGGGTTCAGTCTGGTCTGACAGAAGACGCAGGCTGTTGTAGGACCACAGTCTGGGGACATCTAGATCATCTGCTGGTGCTGTTGATCTCTGGGATTCTTGGACCAGATTGTGCTCCCTCTTATATGGACTCCGCAAGATCCCAATTTTCTGGTACACTGACTTTTTCCAGCGTTGACTTCCTCTTTATTTTATTTTGACCATGAATAAATGGATCATTTTTTGAGTTTAGCAAAAGACTTTATGTTTTTTCTTTGAAATCACTGATTTTACACACAATGTTAAATTAACAAGGGACAACAATCTCATTGAGTTTGAAAAAAAACACACCAAAAATACATTACTAATGTTAATAATGTTCAAGTGGTAAGTCTTGAAAATCAAAAAATTTACGTAACCAAAAACGGTGCTTTGGGTTAACTTTATCTAAAAACTAAAAAATAATCACTATAAAAAAAAAAAACAGAATAATGGGTTCTTTGTGGTAACTTTACAAACCTAAAAAAAAAAAAGGGGAAAAAGTATTATTAGTATGGAAACATTGTTTTTAAAATGCATACTATATCATTCATGAGATCAAAGAGAAAAAGAATCCAGAAATCAGTTTGGGAGAACTCTGATTATGAACAGCAAAACACCTTCGTTCTTTATAGAGCCTTCGTAAAGAAGAAATAAAATGCGCTGCATTCAACGATCACAGATTTTGCAGCGTGATGAATGTGCTACCTACAATACGAACACTAGTTTTACTAGACCGAGTGCTTCCGTTTAGTTTTTGCTTATGAGCATGCGTCGTTTTTTTGTCCGTCGGACTAGCATACAGACGAGCGGACTTCGGGGTCCGTCGTAGTTACGACGTAAAGATTTGAAGCATGCTTCAAATCTAAAGTCCGTCGGATTTGAGGCTAAAAAAGTCCGTTGAAAGTCCGGAGAAGCCCACACACGATCGGATTACCAGCCAGCTTTAGTCCGTCAGCGTCCGTTGGACTTTTGTAGACGAAAAGTCCGACCGTGTGTACGCGGCATTACACTACAGATCCTAATAGGCACTGTTCAGTAGGAAAAGCAGAGTGGAGAGATGATTTGTATTAAACTGCCCAGGAAAGTTTATCCTCTTGACACAGAGGGAGTTTAAAGTGGTTATAAAGTCTTACAAATTTTCACCATAATGCATTCTATGCATTAAGGTGAAAAACCTTCTGTGCTGCAGCCCCCCCCTCAACCCCCCCTTTTCTTACCTGAGCCCGATCCCACCCAGCGATGTGTACATTGGACAGAATGATAGCAGCAGGAGTCATTGGCTCCCGCTGCTGTCAATCAAAAGCTGTGACATGGGAGCGGAGGGCAGGGCCGAAGCTCAGGTGCGAACCCACACGGGTGCCCCCATAGATAATGGCTTTCTTTGGGGGCACCTGATGGAGAGGGGGTCTGGAGCGCCGGCAGGGGACCCCAGAAGAAAAGGACTGGGGCTGCTCTGTGCAAAACCATTGCACAGAGCAGGTAAGTATAGGCATGTTTGTTATTTAATAAAAAATTGAATGTTTACAACCACTTTAAAAGAGAGTATCTCTGGCTGGATATTGGCCTGCCAACAGGAGACCATACCAGTGGAGATCCGAGCCTGAGACTGGGAGTGAGGACACCCGGGGACGATACAGCCCTACCCACATCACACCTACACCACTGACACAGGTAGACTGGTGAATCCACTTACTCTCTGTTTCCCACCACTGATCACCAGGGTCTTCAGAGAAAGACTGTGGTGCCCCTTCTACAGCAAGAGGTCATCAGAGAATCCCGGGGACTAGTGAGAAGACTATTCTCGCCCACTGGTAATATTTCTAGCAGGGACTGAGCCACTAGGAGCAGGACACCAAGTGTACCCAATTCATACTGAACCCACACTGCACTCTATACCGCACTTATTCCAAACTTTGACTGCACCTATACCAAACCTATACTGAACCTTTACTGCATCTGAAACACATCAACCTTGTACCTGTACCTAGACTATACCATACCTATACTGTACCTATACCACATGCAGGTTAACTGGTATTGTTGTTAAGTGCACCAATGCTCTTAAAGGGCCCCTATGATAGCCTGTAGAAGAACATCTCAAAGGACTACATCTTCTGTAATATTTATTCTGCAAGTCCCCTTTGTTCCTCTGCTCCCTCCGCTACTATCTTCTTTTGGACAGTGCATAACCAGTCAGTCTAAGACAAGGACCGTCACCAAAAAAAAGCTCTAACGGTATAGTTCCTGCACTCAGTAGATGAAACTTCTAAACTACTGCTCACTGCTGCACTTGAGGTGGCCTTGGTGCTCTTTATGCTGATCTGGGCACCAAATATCATCGTATGCCTAGTCCCTACTGTTAATCACTTTGATAATTCTCTCGCTCTACAAGACTCTGGTCCGGCTGCACCTAGAGTATGCTGTCCAGTTCTGGGCACCAGTCCTCAGGAGGGATGTACTGGAAATGGAGCAAGTACAAAGAAGGGCAACAAAGCTAATAAAGGGTCTGGAGGATATTAGTTATGAGGAAAGGTTGCGAGCACTGAACTTATTCTCTCTGGAGAAGAGACGCTTGAGAGGGGACATGATTTCAACATACAAATACCATACTGGTGACCACGCAATAGGGATAAAACTTTTTCGCAGAAGGGAGTTTAACAAGACTCGTGGCCACTCATTAAAATTAGAAGAAAAGAGGTTTAACCTTAAACTACGTAGAGGGTTCTTTACTGTAAGAGCGGCACGGATGTGGAATTCCCTTCCACAGGTGGTGGTCTCAGCAGGGGGCATTGATAGTTTCAAAAAACTATTAGATAAGCAACGACCGCAACATACAGGGATATACAATGTAATACTGACATATAATCACACACATAGGTTGGACTTGATGGACTTGTGTCTTTTTTCAACCTCACCTTCTATGTAACAATGTAACTATGTATGCTAAATTGTGTTATTACCACCGTTAATCCATTTTATGTTTGCCTAGTTACCACCATATTGGGTGACAATATATTATGTTTGCATTTACTACTTGGTTTGGTGCCTGTCTTTTGTGATATAGCACTCTCATTGGGTACTAAGTATTACCTTCAGTGAATTCCTGTGATATGGTATGTTTGTACACTCAACCTTGTGTGTCAGAGGGGCTAAGGTTGTTGAGATGGTCAAGGCAAAGAACAGAGGAGACATCCTATCCAGCGGCTCCTACGGGGGTACCGCTACACAATTATCTAGTGTTAAAGCGGAGTTCCAGGCTTTTTTTCGTTTATTAAAAGTCAGCAGCTACAAAAAGTGTAGCTCCTGACTTTTAATAAACAGACACTCACCTGTCCCATGGTCCAGCGATGCTGCCGCACAGAGCCTCGCTCCTCTCCGCAGCACCTCCATTGAAACTGTGGCACCTAGCCGTGACAGCTTGCGGCTTCACAGCCGGGCACGTACTGCTGCGCTCTCCAAGTGGACAGGCAATCTTCTGGGACCTGTGACGTGTCCCAGAAGATTGCTGAGATGGAGGGGCCACCTAGGGGGAGAGGAGAAGTCGCCTAGGTGGCCCGTAGTCAGAAGTAGGAAGTGGGACAGAAAGTCCCACTCAAAACTAGTCACCCACTCCCCCCCCCAAAAAAATGACATGCTAAAAGTGGCATGTAAGGGGGCGAGGAGTGCTTAAAGCAAAAGTTCCACTTTTAGGGCGGAACCCGCTTTAAGTAAAACTACATGAGGGAATCACTCAGGAGAGGGTTTTCTTGTTTTTTAGCCATAAAACCCTCCCCTGTGTAGTGACTTTTTTAAGAGCAGAAATTTTATGTAACAGGACCTTTAAATATAGCATTTGAGAGGTGCCACAATGCTGAGAAAAAGATCATTTATTGATCTATACCTTAAAAAGTCCAAATCAAAAAATCATTCAAATACATTCACATGGTAAGTTAGCAACTTAGTGACTTTACCATCCTAATCATGTACATAGTGGCTATAGAAAATGCTGTTTCATGGAATATGTCCACTTCATCAGGACCAATTTGAGCACTAAATATTCAATAACTATTATGAGCTTTAAGAAGGTGGGTCCCAAGTCTTTTACATGTATGATTTGTACTTAAAAGTTAGAATTGAATCCAAATAGAAGCAATAAATGTAAAATAATTTTTTGCCCTCTTTGGTAAGTTGAGGAATGCCTGCTTACATTTCTAATAGGTAATAGATAATTTGGAATTAGGCAGGCATATGGTGATTGGAGGGATTTAGACCAAGATCATCTAATAAATAGATATTCCACTTGATAGGAATCTAATAGAGGGTAATCCAAGAACTAAGACGGAGTCAAGCTAGGATGAAGGAACCTGAAGTACATGTATTTAGATAACGCTCATTAAATGTAGAAAATATGCTTTAAGGAATGAGGTGCTGTATAGATGTAATGCCATACCTATCCCATACCTATAAATTAGATTGGACCATTAAAGTGAAAGAGCTATATTATCCAATTGGAGAAATATGAAGACCACTCATGGACTGGGAAATTCCTTATGGTGTCTCAGTGCTGTCCAGTTCCCTGGCTTCTACTAGAGGGACTGTTCTAAGAAGAAGTGACAAAGTGAAGATTGTCCTCTTGTTACTGTTCAATATCAATCGAGTATCCCACACCTCCTTGTGCCCCATCCAAGTTTATTCAGCAATAAATATCAAAAAGGCAACCCCTAGACTGTTCATTGAGCCAGAAAGAAAGTTTGCCTTCAGATACACTTGGGAATTTAGTAATAAAAGTGTGCATATTGTTTATAAATCACGATGGACCTATCCACCCCAGGAGTTTTGCCATACCAGAGGTGGGAAATGACAGCTGGATTTCTTAGGATGTTATTGCAGCCTCCAATAAAGACTTTTTACTTGTGAACTTTAGAAAGTCAATTATTGGCCATGTTTTTAATTATTCTAAGTTTATATTGTTGCTTATATACTGTAAATAGCAGATTTGCAATAATATACATTATTGAACAGAAGAAACTATTACAAGTAGTATAGGTTTACTGTAATTTAGTTTTCACTTCTGGGAACAGTGGTATCTCTTACCTTGTATATTCTTTGATGTGTGTGCCAACACAAAGGAAAGATTCATGTGAGATCTAAAGTGATAACCAGTGTTTAGAGATGCACTTACGGAAAGGCAAGTACTACACTGTATATTCTCCTATATTAAAATAGCTTTAGATCCAAGGGAACCATTATTAAATGCAGAGTTAAAGGGAGTTAAAGGAAATAAGGGAAGCATAAAATATACAGTAATGCCTTTATGACAGGAGCTACTATAAGAACCTCAAAATCAACTAAAATAAAAATGAAGTTTGTTCCAAAATACAAGAATCTCTAGGTTCATCAAATTGATGATTGATTCACACTGAATGGGCTGCTGTGACACTCACTGCAGCAGCCATCAGAAATATGAATAAATAACTATTATTTCAGTGAAGAATCCAACAGAGATTGAATGACCACACTGACCGACTTATATCAATATGATACCCACCAATGTATCTGATTGTATTACAAATGGATTGGTCACATAAGTATGCAAGTATATTGGCCTAAATATAACAGCCTGCAAAGAATCAATCCAACTGGTATTTGTAATTTTCCTCTTGTGATGAAAATTTGAAATTTGTCATCAATCAATTAAATGGGACGTTTGTCTTTTTTCAGCTGAGCTAGCTATGTAACAAGCACACATAGGCCCCTAGTGCAGGGCTCATAAAATAGAGCAGAGGTAGAGTGCTACTACCCAATAAGATTAGACTTTTTTCAGAGCTACCTGGGTGCGGAAAGGCAGTCGCACAGCTGCAATGGCAATCATGAGAAAAGATGGTCCGCAACTCCTTGCTTGCTCTTTAAAATCTTCAAAATGTATTGATTCTCCATAAAAGCAACAGTAACAGACAGCAGATGTAAATGCATTTCAGCCTTGTGGGCCTTGTTCATTACAGTGCAGAGTGCAGAGCTGCCTTTCTCAAATCAACTATCAACAATTATGGGCTACAAAACTTATACTCAAAGTACCAGATGCAGTATGTACCATATATATATATATATATATATATATATATATATATATATATCCAATACAGACCAATTTTTTTTTTTCATGATGATATTAATGAAAATTAATAAAATTATATTGAAAACATCAACATAGTCTTTTGTGTGCGTTTTTGTTTGCAGTCTCTTCTCTACTCATGCCGTGATCACCACTTATGCCACAACCTCAAAATACCAAGAGCTCACCATCTTTACTGGACCTATAAGTTAAAACAGGTCAATAGCATGCCTTCCCCCTTAAGAGCGGGGTCACTTTAAGAGCAGAATCTCTCGTTCTTTCACTTTCCTTCTTCCAAACCTGGTGGGGTCTCTGTCCCTCTTCCTCTTTCCTCCCTTAGTGTTGTTATTCCTCAGATCCATTTTTTTTTCTTACCCAATTTGCACAAAGAGAGCAAAAACATTCCTCCATAGTACATCTCTATAAAATATTGTCACCTTTAATAATAAAAGCTAATTTTGCACTCATGTGAAATTGTGCACTACAGATAAAAATCACATACAAATACCCCTTAAGGTATCCGTACTGCCAGACTCTCAGCCAAAAGTCCAACCTCAACCTTTCTGCGTAAATGTTGTAATGTCACTGGCTCCGCCCCTTAAACATTATGCCAATCATGTGGCTTTATTTGATGATTGCGCAGGAGTCTTTAGAGGGTCAGAAACCTATGCTCTATAGCTTCTTCTCTCTCTGCTTCCTGCATCACTAGTGGCATCCAAACTTCTAAAGCAGGTTATCATCTAAATGATGGCTCTGGCACACTTTATAGTACCAGCATTTTTTTTCTACAGCCTTTTTGTTTGTGAGCAATAACAAGAAGAGTTTTGCAGGATCACCAGCAGTTGTGTTCCAGGAGAACCAAATTACAAACCAAAAAGTAGTGGGTGGACTACTCAGCAGATCCCAGTAGGCATCCCAAGGATTTATTTTTAGCTTTGACTGGAGTGTATCTTTAAACAGAGACTGGCGGAGCTATTAATATTATCCAGTCTGAATGTAAGAGGCCTGTAAAATGAAGCATATAGGAAGGTCTGAATACTGGCACTTAGAGTCTATCATGGGCTGCTGCTTTAGAAGAACACACCAATTGTTATGAATACTCGACAGCATTATGAGCAAGTAAAAAAAAAAACGACAGGGATCCCATCATCTCACGCACACACTGTCTTTTGTCTCCCCCCTGAAAGATGAAGAGTGGATGCACACAGACAGTCTCTGATATCCTCTCATAGCTGCTTTTGATCTTTGCAATTACAGGTGGGGATTTCTCAAGCCATCCGCTGACTGGAGGCAAATGGCACAAATGATGTTCCATAGAAACAAAAGACTCTCAAAACTAGTGTAATGGGATCTATCAAAATCCCTGGCAATTTGTAGACATCAAGAGACAAGGTTCTCATAAAGCTGATTATCTACCAGTCAGCCATTTTGGCAGATATTCCCATTTCCTTTCCCATATATAGAGATCTGCTTAAAAAGGAAGGGCAAATCCAAGCAGATTGGCCTGTATATACTGTACCTACAACATTCTCCGGTATTTATGTAGCTGAATGGCAAATGTCTGAGGTGAATTCCGCAAAGTTATTGGGCAAATCTTCACTGCATGTGTGCTGAATCTGTGATGAATGTAATTCTTTTTAGTCGCTTGCTTTGGCCCTATAGTTCCTAACAAATTTAAATATTTCTGGGCTCAAATGGCTGAGCGATTCTGCTCTTTCCATAAGGAACATTCACACTGATAGGAGATTCCTCTTTTCTTCAGATGTACATTCCATCTTTAGAATTAATACCAATTTCAGTGTTTATGGGTTCACAACCTATTTAAATCAGATATTTTAACTCTTGTCTAAATGCTGAGTTATTCACTACTGCCTTATATTACCCCATGGTGACATCAGCAATGAGGGGTCCCTATCAGAATTCTGGGTCTACCTTCCTCCACCCACACCATGGGAATCTAAATTCTGCACTGTATATTAAATTAATATTTCAAGGAAACATGAGACTCCATGATGCTGAAAATGGAGGCAGTAGCTGCATTCATTTAGCTACAGTGCGCATGCACAGAAGGTACATCATTAGTGAGCACCCAATGGCTGAAGTAAGAAGTTATCGGTCTGGAAGAGTTGGAGCAGTGAGAGTGAACATGGATCTGTGAGTGCTGTGAGGATCTGTGAGTGCTGAAGGAGAGCAGACTGGATTTCAAGATGTCAGGTTCTGCTTTAAAAGCAGGGCTAAGATCACCAATATTACAGTACGTGGCCATCTGTGTCAAAATTATCCTTTTTTAGCTAGTCCTTACTAAAAGTTGAAATAAATGAAATGAAAATGATAAGCAAGTCCAGAGACAGCGCGGCTGGTGCTGAACATTTTTTGGGGGGCACAAACAAACTGAAAAATTCGGGGAAAAAACCATCAATCGCAGCCTCACTGTGCCATCAAATGCAGCCACTGTGCCCATCAAATGCTGCCACTGTGCCCAGCTGCATCTGTGCCCGCTCGCTGTCTGCCCAGCACTTACACTATCTCAGTGGGGCAGCGTGAGACGGTGGCGAGCTGTGTCCTTCATGCGTCTCCTCCCATCCTCCTGATAGGTGTCCAATTACAGTGCCTGTCATGTCAGCCAATCAGGTGATGAGTAACACACCGGCGCTTACTGATTGGTGGAGAGTCTATTCAGTGTTAGAAAAGCGAATATAAATTCGCTTTTCTAACACACCAGTGTTCAGTGTTAGAAAAGCGAATATTAATTCGCTTTCTAACACACCTGGGTGAACTGCGAGCGCAATGCTTTGCGCTACAAGTTCACCTTTTTTGAAGCCTATTAGAGCCTATGACTCTAATCAGGTGCTTCAAAGATACACCCCCACCGCTGGAATTCAGGCGCCCGGCGACGGAAAAGGGGCCGGACACCTGAATAGGGAGTGGCAGCGGTGGCCATGGATGTGGCCACGGATGCATTGCATGACTCTATCCATTATTCATATAGGGGGGTGACTGGAGAGAGGGGGTGGTGCCCGTGTGCCCTTAATGGACGCACCACCACTGTTGAGATATAGGTGAAGTTTTATGCATATTTATTGGCTTGCCAGAAGTTGGATCCTCTAAGGCTGTAGAGCATGATTGTGAGTGGGGACGGTAAGTTGATAGCCGAGTTGGAAAAACAGTGTACAAAGTCCAGAGAAAGGTTGAACAGTTATTATTTTGTTGAGCTGCAGGTAACACAGAGGAAAGGTTGAGCAACAATTGACAATCACTAGTAATGTGGCTGTAGCAACTGCAGCATAACATGGATAACAGTTCCAGATGCTGCTGGAGTAGCAGACATAGTAACACTGACAGTATAAGTGCAGGAATGCTGATGGAGGTAACAGTAAAGCTAGCAGTACATTACGAAATCCTCAGACTCACGGATATTACACTGGCATTGCCTACATTACCGAAGCAGCTTTTGCAAGGGGGGTGACTGCCAGGAAAAGTGGCGGTACAAGCGACACTTGGAAGAACTGTGTGGGGCTGATGAATTAATACTGGATACTGAAGGATAGCAGAGCAGTTGGCAGTGCCCTCGATCTCTTAACAAGTGGGGTTTCTTTGCTTACTGTACTTACATCTGCATGCCAAATGCAGCGGGGCACTGCTAAGTACAGTGCCTTGAAAAAGTATTCATACCCCTTGAAATTTTCCACATTTTGTCATATTACAACCAAAAACGTAAATGTATTTTATTGGAATTTTATCTGATAGACCAACACAAAGTGGCACATAATTGTGAAGTGGAAGGAAAATGATAAATGGTTTTCAAAAGTTTTTACAAATAAATATCTGAAAATTGTGCTCCTTTTAATTTAATGCCGTGTACACATGGGCGGACTTTCCGACGGACTTTTGACGGACTTCTGACGGACTTTTGAACGAACGGACTTGCCTACACACGATCACACCAAAGTCCGCCGGATTCGTACGTGATGACGTACGACCAGACTAAAAAAAGGAGGTTGATAGCCGGTAGCCAATAGCTGCCCTAGCGTGGGTTTTCGTCCGTCGGACTAGCATACAGACGAGCGGATTTTTTGACCGGACTCGAGTCCGTCGGACAAATTTGAAACATGTTCCAAATCTAAAGTCTGTCAGATTTTTGACCGATAAGTCCACTGCAGGTCTAATGGAGCCCACACACGATCGGATTGTCCGTCGGATTCGGTCCGTCGGACCAGTCCGGTCGAAAAGTCCGCCCATGTGTACAAGGCATAATACCCCTAACTAAAATCTAGTGGAACTAATTTCCTTCAGAAGTCACTTAATTAGTAAATAGAGTCCACCTGTGTGTAATTTAATCTCAGCATAAATCAGGGTGGATTCGATTTAAATCAAGTCAATTTGAATCACAATTTAAATCACTAGTAAAAAGGCTTGATTTAAATCATAATCTTTAAAGAGCCACTGTCATCTCTATCCCGCAGTGGCTCCTCCTCTGACCCGCTGTTGACTCACCGACAGTCCCATTCACTTTAATGAAACGGCTGGTGATGCGACAGTGACACAACAAGGTGAGGGACGTGGCGGCAGCAGGTGAGTGGATGCCCGCCAACAGGCACTGCCATAATGGATCTGAAATGACAGGTGCTCTTTAAATGTAAGGACTTATTCTTGCTGGTGGTTAAAATCTTTAATATTTGCAAACAAAATGAAGGTTTCCTATTTAGAATAATAACCTGTCAGGTTAGTAAAACAGCGATATCAGAACCAATTTTAGGTTAATGACACATAGTTGGAGAACTACTCAAATTCTTTTATTTAATTAAAACAATAACATTGCCAGTGCATGTTATCTCTGCTTGCATTCATTGAAAGAGTTTACCAAAAATGTAAATATTGCAGAATATACAGCCTCATGCCACATAACTAAGCTCCATTTCATGCTGAATAAACTAAATATTAATGTATCTTAAAGAGGAACTGCAGTCTGCTCAAATAGTTTGTAATAAAAACATATTTTTGAAGCTTCCCTCCAACCTCCTTCCATATTAATATATATATATATATATATATATATATATATATATATACTGTGATTCAGTGCTTGCCAAATATGCTGCAGAAATCTCCCTCCACTGAGTCTGGCTGCATTCATTTTTAGCCGTGGGCAGCTGCTGCCTGTTCACTTCCTGGATTTACACAGACACACAGAGGCACACCTCCAGCTCTGCAGCCCTGCAGCTCTCATTGGCCCTCTTATCCCCCCTCCCTTCCAGGCAAACACTCATGAGAGTGAGAGAGAGAGCTGTGCATGATGTCATAAGCCTAGGCTAATGACCAGACAAAAAGAGTACGTGGGCTGTATAAGGTATTTCCTGGCAAAAAAAAATGTTTTACTATTCAAATTTAAAACAAGGGCAGAAGATTTAATAGATGGAAAGTTTAAAAAAATCACTGAAGGTAGAAAACTATCTTTAGATAGATTTTTACCCCAAAAGCATTTTATTAAAATAAATTTGATAAAAAAAAAAATAAAAAACGGAAAATTGTATCATACACACCGTAATTTTCCTTTCCTGACACCAATCCATGGCAGCATAATAGTGATAGGCTCCACCTTTCTCTCCTCCCTCAGGACCAATGAAAAAGCACAAATTAAAGGCCAGTTAGGCCCCGCCCCATTCTTCGTAATTAGCTAGATACCGAAACGCACAAGGGTGGGTCCGTATGCTGCCATGCTGGCAATGACAGAGGTCAAACGTTTTCTGTAAGTTTTCACAAGGTTGTCACACACTGTTGCTGGTATGTTGGCCCATTCCTCCATGCAGATCTCCTCTAGAGCAGTGATGTTTTGGGGCTGTCACTGGGCAACACTCCCTCCAAAGGTTTTCTATGGGGTTGAGATCTGGAGACTGGCTAGGCCACTCCAGAACCTTGAAATGCTTCTTACGAAGCCACTCCTTCATTGCCCGGGCGGTGTGCTTGGGATCATTGTCATGCTGAAAGACCCAGCCACGTTTCATCTTCAATGCCTTGCTGATGGGAGGAGGTTTGCACTCAAAATCTCACAATACATGGCCCCATTCATTCTTTCATGTACACGGATCAGTCGTCCTGTTCCCTTTGCAGAGAAACAGCCTCAAAGCATGATGTTGCCACCCCCATTCTGCACAGTAGGTATGGTGTTCTTTGGTTGCAACTCAGCATTCTCTCTCCTCCAAACACGACGAGTTGTGTTTCTACCAAACAGTTCTACTTTGGTTTCATCTGACCATATGACATTCTCCCAATCCTCTTCTGGATCATCCAAATGCTCTCTAGCAAACCTCAGACGGGCCCGGACATGTACTGGCTTAAGCAGGGGGACACGTCTGGCACTGCAGGATCTGAGTCCCTGGCGGCGTAGTGTGTTACTGATGGTAGTCTTTGTTACGTTGGTCCCAGCTCTCTGCAGGTCATTCACTAGGTCCCCCCGTGTGATTCTGGGATTTTTGCTCACCGTTCTTGTGATGATTTTGACCCCACGGGGTGAGATCTTGCGTGGAGCCCCAGAATTAGGGAGATTATCAGTGGTCTTGTATGTCTTCCATTTTCTAATTATTGCTCCCACAGCTGATTTCTTCACACCAAGCTGCTTGCCTATTGCAGATTCAGTCTTCCCAGCCATGATGCAGGTCTACAATTTTGTTTCTGGTGTCCTTCAACAGCTCTTTGGTCTTCACCATAGTCGAATTTGGAGTGTGACTGTTTGAGGTTGTGGACAGGTGTCTTTTATACTGATAACAAGTTCAAACAGGTGCCATTAATACAGGTAATGAGTGGAGGACAGAGGAGCCTCTTAAAGAAGAAGATACAGGTCTGTGAGAGCCAGAAATCTTTCTTGTTTGTAGGTGACCAAATACTTATTTTCCACCATAATTTGCAAATAAATTCTTTCAAAAATCAGACAATATGATTGTCTGGATTTGTTTCCACATTTTGTCTCTCATAGTTGAGTTATACCTATGATGACAATTACAGGCCACTCTCATCTTTTTATGTGGGAGAACTTCCACAATTGGTGGCTGACTAAATACTTTTTTGCCCCACTGTAGATATATTTTTAAATGGGACAGAAGACTGAACAGTCATTCCTCCGAAGCCCACTGATGACAAAGCACCCAGATCTATTCTGTAAAGGTTGAAAAGGTGTGCTGGGAAAAGCATGCCACTTTTCTGTAGAATGAATCCATAGATGCTTTCAACTGGGCCGCCTATGAGGTCTCAACCCCTCTGGAAGAGGATGCATCCTGCCACTGAAGGAGGCTCACGACTCATTTCCCATCTGCACAACCAATCTTGCTAAAGTCCAGGAGGCAACCTCTCTTGCCTGATGAATTCCATCTGGAACAGTGAAAGACTTATATGAACTGAAAAGAGCAATTGTGGACAGAAACTTCTTTCAAGCTCTGGGAATGACTTTGTGTGGTTTTCTTGCTTGAACGTCTGAAAAGTTAGGCAATGGACAGATGATTGATAGATGGAGGGCTGTCACTACCTCTGATATAAGCTGAACTACAGGATGCAGCTCTACTCCTGTAACAAAAGCAATATGCTTTTTCTGAAGCTCTAAGGGCTTGAAACTCAAACCGACTTCTGTTTGACGATTTGCGCTAAATACTGGTTAGTAAGCGATGTCTTAAACCGAACACTGCCCTGTTGGAGTAAACAGTTGAAATAAACCCCAACAGCATCGAAAGATTTTAATTGTGACAGATTCTCTCTTGCGGTTGACGAAACCTCCTGTCTTCTAAATTTCGCATACTAAAGGGCCTTTGGCCAAATTAAACCTTGTTCTTGCTGACACCTGCAACCTCAAAAGAGTATAGGGTAATGTTCATGTCCAATCTGACCTACAAGAAGACCAGAACAGCTGCCACTAGAGCTGCAGTAAGAATATTATCTTGCCATGCAAAATAGAAAAAAACACAAGTTTGTTCCAGATCTTGGCATAGAGGCTGTTAGTAGAGTGCCTTTCGCACCCCCCAAAGTAGAGCTCACTCTTGGAGCAATCTAGGTTCTGCGGCTTCCCCTTCCCGCCATTATGCTTGCATCTCTGGTCTGTGCATGTGTGAAGGGGAATCAACTTCTGTATTCTGAAGTAGATAGCCAGGAAGCACCAAGACTCCTATGGTCAGAATGGAGGGGTGGTCGTGACTACCATGCTCATTCTTGACAGCTTCCAGAGGAATTTCATTATGAGAGAAGTTGGGGAAAAACATATACAGTAGGCTTGATTGCAGTTTCATGGAGAAACTCAGCTTCTGTTCTCTGCTTTGGGGAGCGGAAACCGAGTCAGACCTCTTCTTAAATTGGCATTTGCTGTGAGAAGCAAAGAAGCCTGTCTGTGGTAGGCCACCTGTGGACAAGCCTCCCCCTCATGCTCTGGCAAGCTTGCATGATGGACAGTATGTCCGTGTATTCCAGTCCCCTAGGAGGTAAATTGCTTCCAGAATTTGCTGGTGATCTTCCTACCCAGACATTCTGGGTTCTACATCTCTCAATAGCATATTGCCGCGAGATCCTCCCTGGAGCTGAAAATACGCAATTGCTGTCCTGTTGCTCAACCACAAGATGACTGGTCACCCTTGATTCTGTGTAGCAAGGTCAAAGTGATAAAAAAAGGCTGCCTGACCTTCCAGCGCTTTCGAGACTACCTTCCTTGGCTAGCAATCTCCGCTTGCCTTGACCGACAGACCCTCGCAGTGCGCCTTCCAGGCTGTCTTGCCGATATGATTCATCACATTGATCCAGTAAGATGGTTTGTGACATCCTCAAGGTCTTTCCATCACCGTGGACCGCTATACATACTGCGTAAAACTGACCATAGCTGCGCCGGATCCTGTTTCCTCCATTGTAGTTGAAACTAGCTCCAGTGCCCATGCACTCAAGGAATCATCGGTAGGAATGACAACATTACGGCCAGGAGGCTGAGACACCTAGAAGTCGTCCAGGAAGTAGAGGCATCTGATCTCAGAATTGTCCTTATGCCCGTCACCGTCCTTTTCTGATGGAAGCAAAACATAGGAACAAGTAGAGCCCTCACAGTACTAAATGTTGGAAATCAAAAGTTGGCCTTTTTTTTTTTTTTTATGTAGAAAGGAGTGATGCCCAGGTAGTGGCAAATCTGGAGACCCTGTTCTCCAAGAGGAACTGACACGGCACTGAAACCTCTGTGAACATTCTTAGAGATATTCATAGGCTAAAAGGTAGGCTGATAAAGCGGAGATGTGTCCAATCAATCGCCAATTTTACTTACTTTGGAATAAAAAAGAAAAGAAAACATTTTGGGATGTAAGGCTAAAAATCCTTATGATCTAGCGAAAGCCTCCAGCCATCTGCTGCAAGCGAATGCTTCTCTCCAACCCCCACGACCTACAAACAGGGGTGGGTAGGAAACCTACAATCTCTCCTGTGAGATGGGACCAGGACAGCTCCCCTCTGAGTCTGAAGTGTCTGTAAGTATTGTAACCGCAGTGGTTGCACTGGACCTGGAAGCTCCGAGGGGGAGAAAAAGGTCCGGAGAAGGAACAGTGAGGAATCCACCAAAGTGACCATGAGTGCCTATCCTCTAAGGATCTGCACAATCCACTGTCCAGTAACCCGTGATGTGTTCCCACTGGGACTTACCTTAAAAGTCTGGGCATGCGCCCGGTAAAAGGGTTTTGTGGATACCTGCGGTACACCCAAAGATTTTCATTTATGGACCTTATGAAAGATTGCCCCTAGAGGAGCGGAACCTAGAGGGAGAAACAAATTTCTCCCTTTATTTATTATTATTTATTTTTAGTTATATATATATTTTTTCACTTTACTGCTTTCTGTTATGGGGGAAGAACTGACCCTCCTCCTGTCATTTCCAACATGGCTGTCTCTGGTTTTGTATCAAACAGAGATCTTGCACTATAAAGTGACTATTCCTATTTTGTTTCTAGGAAGTCAAACACAGCCATGGGTCTCAACCATAGGGTACCCCTAGCCGTAACTGAGTATAGCATGGCCAGGCACCAGGTTGAGACTATTGCTGCTTCTGCAGTGAAATTTGCCGATACATCTTGGCCGGGTCCCAAAATATCAGCCCTAAGGATTTCCTCCCCAACTATATCCTGGGAGCAGAAACCCAAAGTACCTGTCACCAAGGTAAGGGTCTCTCTTGAGTGGCAGGCCCTTCCCAGCCGCCACCCTATTGGACAACAGCCGGTCCCACTGTAGGCATGGATTTCAGCGATGCTATATCCGCCTTGAATTAAACCAGCTTTATAATGGAAAAGTGATTGCTCATTGAAAGGGTAAATATGACATTGTCTTTTAACCCATGTATTGGTCTGCATGACTGCCTGGATACACAGTTCTCCAAAGAAAAAGTGACACCAAGTAGCTCCAGATCTTCCTCTAGTGCAAGGGAGCTAAAATCATTTGCAGGCTGCGCCCCCTCATCAGGAGTACTGAGAGGATAAGTGATCCATGAGGCAGGATGTTCTGTTTCTATGGCCTCTGGCTCTGGCCTTTGAGAGTATGGGCGCACGGAGCTGAAGCAAATCAAAGCAATCCGCATGAGAGGGCACTCTTTTCCTGAAAACTTACTGACACAGTGGTCCCCACCTAAGTGTTGAGGATCTTTTGTATGGGTGGTGACTGATACTCGAACCGTGGAGAAATGGGACGACCAGCTGAGAGACGGACAGCCGCAGAAAGACCGAGAAGAAGAAAAATAGATAAGGTAACAGCAACTTTGCTTCTCCCTCTATTGATGTATAGCTAAATATATACATACACATATATACATCTACATTCCATTTCCCCCTTTTTTTAAAAAAAAAAACAATATGCATGCATATATAAATACATGCACATACCGCTCCATATAACACCCCCCCCCCCCCCACATACATACATACATACATACATACCAACCAACATAACAACACACACATCATGTATACACAAACATATATAGGAACATATATACATACTGTAGAGGGACAGCCTGGGGCAGGGTTAAGAAGGGGTTAATCGAAGAGGGCAGGTATTTCCCCTTCAGACCTGTTTATTGTCAGCTGGGCTGAAAGTCTCAGAGAGGAGCTGTTTGAGTAGGAGAGAGAGACACAGCAGCATGCTGTGTGAAAATTTCCATTGCTGGATGGTGTGTTGGGTGAGCTTAACCACATAAAGACTACAGCTCTGATTGGAGCCATGAACTATTACCTATAAGCCTGTGTGCTGCTGAACTGTGAGCTGTACCTGTGTGCACAACCGCGTGACAAGACAAGTTTGTCTTATCTTATGGTTATTTTGCCATTTTTCTGAATAAAGCCACTTTTGTTTTAATGGTCTGTCTCTGAGCCAGCTGTCCACCCCTCTGATCCCCTACAATACACATATATACATATCAATATATATATATACACACATACCCACCTGCCCCAAACCTATACATACACAACCTACAAACATAAGCTATACCTACAGCCGGCCTAGGACAGCAAAGGACAGAGAACCTGTCTAGGGGGAGTGATGTACCCAGACCAGTGCCACTGCAGGAGGAAAAGAACAGGAGGTGCAGAAAATGACAGGAGACAAACAAAGGCAAAGGTAAGAAGGATACAAAGCTGGCCTCCCCAAACCCAAAAAGAGTTGCAGACACCAACCTTAAAGGCAGATTTCATTCCTAAAGAGGAAAAACTGATCAGCTCCATCGAGACCCACAGAAGGAGCTCCCAAGCTACTCTGGCGCTTTTAGCAGCCTGATACTGGGACTTCGTTCTGGGAGAGGCTTAACCCAGCCGGCAGCTGCCTGGAGGCAGAGGGGGGAACATAGTACTGCTTACTCTTCACTGGTGCGTGGAGGTATGAGGACAAAAAGAAGAATGGGGCGGGGCCTAACTGGCCTTTAATTCATGCTATTTCATTGGTCCTGAGGGAGGGGAGAAGGCGGCGCATATCACTAGTATGCTGCCATGGTGGCGTCAGGAAATACGATTTAAATAAAAAAAATCTAAATTTAAATTTAAAAAATCAGATTTTTTTTTTTTTCAGATTATCGATTTTTATCCACCCCGACTTCTATGAATGGAGCAGTGGAGTGGAAAGGGCCTAGTCAATACTTTTGAAGAAAGGTTCAGTGACTCTCATTAACCCCCGCTGCAATGGACGATCACAGCTACAGGGGGTATTAGAGGGCAGAATATTTCAACCAAAACAGCAGCCACCAGCACAAGGGACACTTTTCACTCAATGTATATATCACCCCTGGTGCTGATTAAAAATGAAAAATATTTAGCTGAGCATAAGTTTTAAATTATGGTTGTGCTTAAGCACAGCCTCTTGTCACTTATATAGTACTATCATTAGGCAGCTAGGCTCATAGTCAACTTAAAGTGGCATTAATCACTTCAGCCCTGGAAGGATTTACCCCCTTTCTGAACATATCGATTCGGCACTGCGACACTTTAACTGACAATTGCGCGGTCGTGCGATGTTGCACCCAAACAAAATTGACGTCCTTTTTTCCCACAAACAGAGTTTTTTTTTGGTGGTATTTGATCACCTCTGTGGTTTTTATTTTTTGCGCTATAAACAGAAAAAGAGCGACAATTTTGAAAAAAAACACAATATTTTTTACTTTTTGCTATAATAAATATCCCCCAAAAATGTATAAAAAAATTCTTTCTCAGTTTTGGCCGATATGTATTCTTCTACCTGTGTCCTTGGGAGTGATTCTAACTGTGGGGGGATTGCCTCACTAGAACATGACAGAGATCACTGCTCCCGATGACAGGGAGCAGTAGATCTCTGTCATGTTGCTAGGCAGAACAGGGAAATGCCTTGTTTACATAGGCATCTCCCCGTTCTGCGCTCCGTGACACAAACGCGGGCCCCTGGCGGACATCGAGTCCGCGGGACCCACGGGCACGGAGTACACGGCGGGCGCATGCGCGCCCACAATGCCGTGATTTAAAGGGGACGTACCTGTATGCCCATTTGCCCAGCCATGCCATTGTGCCGACGTATACCATCGTGCGCTGATCGGCATGTGGTTAAATGACATCCTTATTCTCTAAATATAATCCATACAATACTTAATAGCCCTGTAATCTACTTTTTATGAAATCGTTTCTTTCTGTGTTATCTACCTCCTTGTCCTAGTCCATCTTGGGAGAAAGCAACATTACTACACTCAGTGGTACCAAGGTGATCGAACGTAGCCACCCTCTAACAGGGAGAAATATCGCAGCAGCAAAAAAAAAAGGAATTTGGAGGAGGCTTAAAGCAATAGAAGGTATGTGTTTGAGTTAAGAACACATACTTTAACAGACTTATTTAAAACCATAGTTTAATCCCACTTTAATTGCAAATCTGAATTGTATTATTGTACATTTTTCATTATAAGAGTGACAAGTAAACCAACAAGTACCAGCTGTGGCTTCACTAGAGACTGGCTGTCGCACAATATAACACTAACATTGCAGATTGCACAAACAAACAGGAGAGCCCTTATGTTAAATTAAATTAATTATTAGTTATGTTAAATTAAGTTAAGTTAATTATGGTAAATCAGTAATGTTAAATTAACACAAAAGATTGGTAAGGGTGTAGAGTGGAGAGAAAGTGAGAATATAGGTAAAAAAGTAACTCACATCGGCTGAGGTTGTGGGGGAACACAGGAAGTGGCGTTTGCAACCATGGAAGAAGGGTGGTCACACTCGGATGCTCAGGGCTGGACCAAATCTAGTTGTTTTGAACTTTGAGAGTAGTGAAAAGAATCAAGTGGTAGATTAAAAAAAGCCTGCGCAATGTGTAACTTTATTACAACATTACAACACACCTCAATGCAAAAGTGTGATTTGTCCCTGAGGCCTGAACTTATTTGGAAGAGCAGCCATTGGCCAAGAAATTCCCCTTACATGCAACCAAACTGTTATTAAGATGTGCTGAATCTGACATAATTTGAAACCACGGCTTTGGGTAGTAGAAGAAAAAAGCCCTGCAGATGGCAGATGCACAGGAAATGTTAATAAATGGCTCTCAGAAGGTCGACAGTTGATGTACTTCATGCAACTTATGACCACCTGAGCTTCAGTCGTTGCCATTTCTTGGGGAGCTTTTGCCAGCTGATGTTTTTTTTTTCTTCTTTATTCTACCACCTGAAGCTGTGGCTTCAAATTATTTCAAATTCAGCATAATTTAAAGTGGTTGTAAAGTCATTTTGTGTAATTTGCTGTGTTACATGATAATATAACATCCAGTGTGTGTTTTTATGTAAAATGATTGCGATAAATACCTTATTTACAGTGCCACTGGGCACTCACTGTGAGGGTGAGGAATCAGTCCAGAACTACACTGGAGAATCTTGCCAAGGCAGCTGGGACCATAGTCACCAAGAAAACAATTGGTAACACACTACGCCGTGAAGGAGTGAAATCCTGCAGCTCCCGCAAGGTCCCTCTGCTCAAGAAAGCGCATGTACAGGGCCATCTGAAGTTTGCTAATGAACATCTGAATAATTCAGAGGAGAACTTGATGAAAGTGTTGTGGTCAGATGAAACCAAAATCAAGCTCTTTGGCGTCAAATCAATTCGCCATGTTTGGAATAGGAGGAATGCTGCCTATGACCCCAAGAACACCATCCCCATCGTCAAACATTGAGGTGGAAACATTAAGCTTTGGGACAACTTCACCGCATCAAAGGGACGATGGACGGGGCCATGTACTGTCACATTTTGTGTGAGAACCTCCTTCCCTCAGCCAGGGCATTTAAAATGGGTCGTGGATGGGTACTCCAGCATGACAATGACCCAAAACACACAGCCAAGGCAACAAAGGAGTGGCTCAAGAAGAAACACATTAGGGTCGCTGATCCCATAGAAAATATGTGGAGGGAGCTGATTGCCATTTGTGAACAAGTGTTTTGCCACCAAGTACTAAGTCATGTTTTGTGAAGGGGTCAAATACCTATTTCACTCATTAAAATGCAAATCAATTTATAATGTTTTTGAAATGCATTTTTCTGGATTTTTTTGTTGTTGTTCTGTCTCTCACTGTTAAAATAAACCTATCATTAAAATTATAGACTGATTATTTCTTTGTCAGTGGGCAAACGTACAAAATCAGCAGGGGATCAAATACTTTTTTCTCTCACTGTATAGGCTTCCTTAATGCAGCGCACCCATAACACGCGTTATTGCATATATACTAACACACTGCAACCGAGCGCTTAAGTGTAAATGGGCCTTAGGGGGCTGTGGGGAGCACAAATGTGGAAGTCTTCATTTGTAAAGGGGCTGGAATAGCAGTTTTGTGTCTCCAGTCTGTCTTATGAATGGTCCCAGTCTCACATAACCCCTCTAGCATGTCTGAATTCTCAGTCCCCATATTTTACCACTCTTGCCCCTCACCCATGTCTTTGGTTCGCCATTGGCTTTCCTACACTTGGCAGGTACATTAACACATTTGTGACTCCTGCCTTACATTGGAACAGGAAAGAAAAACCTTCCCGGTAATAAAAATGAATTAACAGCTAAATTGTTTCCTGATTTCCAGCTACCTATAACTGGGCAGTGAGACCTGGTTTACACCTATGCATTTTTTAGCGCGTTTTCAGTTTTGCAGAAACACATTACAGTCCATTTAACATGGTTCCCTATGGGTGTAGTTCACATCTGTGCATAGAGTTCCATAGACTTCCATAGACTTCAATGGATGAAAAGCATGTATTGAAAAACGCAAAATGCACCTGCAATATGCAAACTGCAACCTGCATAGGTGTGAACCAGGCCTTAGTTGAAAGCTAAAAGAAAACTGGATCATTCTGGTTACGCATATGGATGATAATGTTGCCTGTACATGTTGGGGCCAAAATGGAAGATGGAGGTATGTTTAAAGTAGAAGTTTAGGATATATCATACAACTGCCTTTAAATGCTGCTTCCCCTTTGTCTCTCATTGGTCTTCATACATTTTGGCATAAATCACAATTTAAATACCTATTTCCCTTATTTTCCTATATGGTCATGTGACCGCAAATCTCTGGCTCCTCTGTGTGAGGCTCAGTTTACATATGAGCCGCATGCGGCTCACAGCAGGGGTCTGGTGCATGCAGGTTCACCGTTTCAGGTCCGATTTCAGCCCAAAAGACGCGCAAAACGCACCGGACCCACTGCGGAGATATGTGAACCGGTTCTTCTCAATGGTGTGAACCCAGCCTAATGGGCAGGGCAGAAAAAGGGGCTTAATTCCATAGAGTAGCCACATCATCAACCTACACCCACTGTCAGAAGGGGAGAGGGTTCCTTTTAATCAGCTGCACATTACCGGCTTTGTGGTCATGGTAATACATATAAAAGCAAAGAAAAAGGGTATTTAGATTGTGATTTATACTAAAATGTATGAAGGGGAGGCAGCATTTCAAAGGCTGGGTATAGTATAGCCTAAATTTCTATTTTAAAGAAACTATTTTTCAAAAAGAAAAGCAAGTTGGGTGGAACCTTGAACTTGAACTTTAGAACCTAATAGTCAGCAGATGATAGAAGAATGTGGTACTGCTTTCCATTCCAGTAGGATTAAGCACACTAAACAATTTTCTTTACATTTTTTCTTTTAGTCCTCATGCACATGGACGTTTTAAAAAACGAGCTGTAAAGCTAGGTTCGACGCCTGGAAAAACCGGCGTTAAAAACGCGATTTTTACCGCGTTTTGCATTAGCGTTTTTGCGCGTTTTTGCGCGTTTTTCCGCGTTAGCGATAAGTAGCGTTTTTCAATGAAAAACACATCTCTCAGCTATATACACTCCCAAATTTCCCACAATGCCACAGAAACCAAAGAAAACATGTTAATGAGCATGTGTCGGTGCCATTTTGGTAGGAGAGAGAGAGAGGAGAGAGTGTTTCAGAGTGTTTCAGAGTTTTCAGTATATTTCAGTATTTTTCAGTATTTTTCTGAGAAATATGGATCCTGTCATGCAAAAGATCGATGAGGCAATCCTTCTGATTGTGTTGCGGAGGCAGAGGAGAATGAGACAGGAGGAGGAGAGAAGCAGCAGACGTCGATTTTGGGTGCATCCAATGGTATCCAATCGGTTTTCTACGGGGTACTTTGGCAATATTTATTCCCAACTGCGCTCATATCCAACAAAGTTCTTCAACTTTACAAGGATGTCAGTTCCGCTCTTTGATGACCTGTTGGAGAGGCTCAGGCCAAGGCTCACAAGGATGGACACTGTGATGCGTAGCTCTGTGTCACCGGAGGAACGGATGCTAGTGACACTCAGGTAAGTGAATACACATATGGGAGGAGGGGCTAGGGTTACGGTTAGGGGTTAGGGGGTAAGGGGTTAGGGGGTTAGGGGTTAGGGGTTAGGGTTAGGGGTTAGGGTTAGGAGTTAGGGTTAGGGGTTAGGGTTAGGGGTTAGGATTAGGGGTTAGGGTTAGGGGTTAGGATTAGGGGTTAGGGTTAGGGGTTAGGGTTAGGGTTAGGGGTTAGGGTTAGGGGTTAGGATTAGGGGTTAGGGTTAGGGGTTAGGGTTAGGGGTTAGGGGTTAGGGTTAGGAGTTAGGAGTTAGGGTTAGGGGTTAGGGTTAGGGGTTAGGGTTAGGGTTAGGGGTTAGGATTAGGGGTTAGGGTTAGGGGTTAGGAGTTAGGGTTAGGGGTTAGGGTTAGGGGTTAGGGTTAGGGGTTAGGATTAGGGGTTAGGGTTAGGGGTTAGGGTTAGGGGTTAGGATTAGGGGTTAGGGTTAGGGGTTAGGATTAGGGGTTAGGGTTAGGGGTTAGGGTTAGGGGTTAGGGTTAGGATTAGGGGTTAGGGTTAGGGGTTAGGGTTAGGATTAGGGGTTAGGGTTAGGGGTTAGGCTTAGGAGTTAGGAGTTAGGAGTTAGGGTTAGAGGTTAGGGTTAGGGGTTAGGAGTTAGGGTTAGGAGTTAGGGTTAGGGGTTAGGGTTAGGAGTTAGGGTTAGGGTTAGGGGTTAGGATTAGGGGTTAGGGTTAGGGGTTAGGGTTAGGGGTTAGGGTTAGGAGTTAGGAGTTAGGGTTAGGGGTTAGGATTAGGAGTTAGGAGTTAGGGTTAGGGGTTAGGGTTAGGAGTTAGGAGTTAGGGTTAGGGGTTAGGGTTAGGGGTTAGGGTTAGGGGTTAGGGTTAGGGGTTAGGGTTAGGAGTTAGGAGTTAGGGTTAGGGGTTAGGGTTAGGAGATAGGGTTAGGTTTAAGGGTAGGGTTAGGACTTATGTTTATGCTTTACTCTTTCAATAACTAAATTTATTATGTTATCTTAGGTTCCTTGCCACGGGACAAAGTTATGCCTCCTTGCATCACTACTTCCTCCTTGGCCTCTCAACGGTCTCAAAAATAATAAAGGAAACATGTGTGGCAATATGGGAGGAATTGCATAACGTTGTAATGCCAGAGCCAACCGAAGACATCTGGGAATCAGTTGTGGACACTTTTTGGGAAAAAACTCAGTTCCCAAATTGTATAGGAGCCCTTGATGGGAAACACATCAGGGTGAAGAAGCCTCCCCACTCTGGATCTTCATATTTTAATTACAAAAAATATTTTTCGGTGGTCCTCCTGGCATTGTCCGATGCACACCTCAAATTTCTGTTTGTAGATGTGGGAGCATATGGAAGCCAAGGTGATGCCCGCATATTCCGCGAGTCGGCCTTCGGACGTCGTCTACATGAGGGACGACTCAATATTCCTGAAAGCAGGCCTCTACCCTGCACTGAAGAACCCAGCTTGCCATTAGTCATGGTGGCAGATGAGGCCTTTGGACTGGCTGAAAATCTAATGAGGCCATACAGTGGCACTGGTCTCAGCCGACAACAAAAAATTTTCAATTATCGGCTCAGCCGTGCACGCCGTGTTGTTGAATGTGCATTCGGGGTGTGCACGGCCAAATGGCGAGTTTTGCTGACAAGTATGCAATTGGATGTTGACAACGCCATTCAAGTCGTCCTGGCATGCTGCGTTCTGCACAATTTTCTGCGGGACAGTGACAGAAATAATGTTGAACAGGAGCCCATTAGACAACTTCAGAGGGTTCAATTTATGGACTTGCGTTCAACTGCACGTGTCATGAGCATTCGAAACCAATTTGCAGAATTTTTTGAAACACCTGATGGAGAGGTATCATGGCAGAATGATTATGTCTAAAAAATATTTGCAATACATCTACCTTTGCTGTCTTGTGTTTTTTGAAATAAAGCATTTCAAAATTGAAGTTTGTTAATTTTTTGGTCCATTTGTCAACGATTGTTCTACAAGTCAATTTTACTCTGCCTTTGGGGTAAGCCTAGGCTAAGCCCAAAAAAGAGCAAGCTTACGCTTGTCCGAAGGCAGAGTACGATAGAGTCCTTTGCACTCTGCCTTCAGGGCAAGCAGAGTGCAAAGGAGTGCTGTTGTGCATCATATAAAAGACTTTTCAAAAAAAATAAAAAATTAAATAAAGGATTGGGATCACAACTGGTATTTCAAGAAAAAAAAGATTTTATTTTGTGATTACAACTGGTGATAGGTGGTGGTGGATGGTTGATTGCATTGGGGATGTGGGGATTGGGGACGGGGTAACGGTTGGGCCTGGCGATCACTCCCAAAATCTTGCTGGTAGCAGGGTAGAGGGTATGAGGGCTGAAAATGGGAGGTGGAAGGTGGACAATCAGCATACGCTTGCAGGCTATGGTATGTGGTCTGGGACGGCATAGGTGGTGGTTGGCGTGGAGGAGGGGGCTGATAGTGAGAGTGGGGTGCTAGCACTGCTGAGGTCCCAGGGGCCATTGGGGGATCATGAGAAACATTATATGGATCGCATGGAGGTGGCCCGCCACTCAATTTTGCATGTCTGTATTGCATTGCAATACCGTACATGCGATCCATACAAAGTTTCTCTTGGTCTCCCCCAATGTCCTCCAGGATGTGGTAAAGGCTGCGGCAGAAGCAGGCGCGTGGGTTATTGGGGTCTAAAAAGGCATCCATACTGCGCCTCTCCTGCCGCACTTCCTGCAGCAGTGCTAGCACCCTGTCATCAGCCTCGGGATTATAGCCGCCCCTCGCCTGACGTCCACGCCCACGGCCACGAACACCGCCACGACCGCGCTGCTCTCCACTTTGTAAACTGGCAGGAGACGGTGTTTCCACGGCCCTCGATTCCTGCAAAAGAACAAAAATGTTTACATTGACATGTACATGGACAGACAGACAATGAGATAGAAAGGCAGACCGAAGCAGTTACCTCATCTGTGCCCTCAACAACTCCCTCGCTGATCGGTCGTGGAGATCCAGAGGTGGTCATTGGACTGTTTGGTCTCTGAAGCTCTGTATCTTCCTTATCCACCTCTCCAAGTCTAAAATTTGAAGTTGTCCTGCAAACAATACAAATTGTATAAACGATTACTGCGATTACCCCTAACCCTAACTCCTAACCCTAACCCCTAACTCCTAACCCTAACCCCTAAACCTAACCCTAACTCCTAACCCTAACCCCTAAGCCTAACCCTAACTCCTAACCCTAACCCTAACCCTAACTCCTAACCCTAACCCCTAAGCCTAACCCTAACCCCTAACCCTAACTCCTAACCCTAACTCCTAACCCTAACCCCTAACCCTAACTCCTAACCCTAACCCCTAACCCCCTAACCCTAACTTCTAACCCTAACCCCTAACCCTAACCCCTAACCCTAACTCCTAACCCTAACCCCTAACCCTAACCCCTAACTCCTAACCCCTAACCCCTAACCCTAACTCCTAACCCTAACCCCTAACCCTAACTCCTAACCCTAACCCCTAACCCTAACCCCTAAGCCTAACCCTAACTCCTAACCCTAACCCCTAACCCTAACCCCTAAGCCTAACCCTAACTCCTAACCCTAACCCCTAAGCCTCACCCTAACCCCTAACCCTAACTCCTAACCCTAACTCCTAACCCCTAACCCTAACTCCTAACCCTAACCCCAACTCCTAACCCTAACCCCTAACCCCCTAACCCTAACTCCTAACCCTAACCCCTAACCCTAACCCCAACCCTAACTCCTAACCCTAACCCCTAACCCTAACCCCCTAACCCCAACCCTAACCTCTAACCCTAACCCCTAACCCTAACTCCTAACCCTAACCCCTAACCCTAACTTACGGTCTGGTATGGCTCTGCATATTTTGCCTGAGGAATTGGAGATTGGTGTGGTAAACGTGCTTTTTTTTGGTTGGCGCTGGTGCTCCGCTACGTGCCGCCTTGTCTTCGTCCGTGAGGTCCCTCCTGACACGGTCACGTAGGGACTTCCAGCGCCGCTGCATAATTTTACCTAAAATAACATGGAAAACAAAGGGTTAAATATGCAATCTTCATTTACATTACACACAAACAGATCATGCATTCAAGGAAAATAGACTTACTTATCTCCTTTCTTTCAGAATTTCTGATTTGTTCCCAGCCAGGGGTAATCGCAGCACATATGTCCTCCCAGGCTTTCACCTTGCGGATGTGGTCTCCATGCAGTGGATGTGCCACATCCCACAATTCTGGATGGGCCTGTACCGCATTGATTAATGCAACCTGAGAGACTGCACTAGCACTAGCCATCTTGGTGCCAATATCACCACAGTCACACGGCTGTGCAAAGGACTCTTGGGTAATCTAATGTCCAGACAGGAAATTCCTGTTTTTACAGAGATTACAGTGTCCAATCATCTCTTTTTAACCAAAAAACGCCGGAGTTAAAAAACGCGAAAAAACGCCGCGGTCGCGTTTTTGCGCGTTTTTGCGCGTTTTTCCGCGTTTCGCGTTTTTACAGCTCTAGCGCCGCTCCTCGGAACGCACTGGTCCTGGGTTTTTTTTACAGCTTAAAAACGCCTAGGCTATTTGCAGCTCAAAAACGTCTAGGTGGGCATGAATCCATAGACTAACATAGACAGGCGTTTTTAAGCTGTAAAAAACGCTAAAAAACGCGGCTGTAAAAACGTCCATGTGCATGAGGACTTAGATTTACCAAAACAAAATAATATGAGGTCAAACCTAAACACTTGTAATTTGTAAGCAATCAGACAGGCCCTTGCACTACACAGTTGAAGGTAAATCTAAAGGAAATCGAAAAACAAAAGTTGTATAGTGTGTATTCAGTTTAAGTGCAAAAGAGACCAGATGGTGCCTGCAGAGTGAACACTCCTGATTGCAAAAACATCAGATAAATCACACCTCAGGTCGAGCCTTAATACTTCCCAACTGGGCACTTTTACCCCCTTCCTACCCAGGCCAATTTTCAGCTCTGTTGAACTTTGAATGACAAATGTGTGATGATGTGTATCACTGTACCCATATTATTATTATTTCAGGTACTTATATAGTGCTGTCAATTTACACAGCGCTTTACATATTTATCCCCGATCTGAATACTTTGAAGTGCAAAGGATGGATTGGAGCTCTTTTAGACCCCCGATCCCTCCATAAAGAGTACCTGTCACCACCTATTACTGTCACAAGGGATGTTTACATTCCTTGTGACAGCAATAAATAATAAAATAAAACAATTTAAAGCGCCCCGTCCCCGTGAGCTTGCGCAGCAAAGAAAACTCGGAAGTCGCGCCCGCATATGTAAACGGTGTTTAAATCACACATGTGAGGTATCGCCGCGATCATCAGAGTAAGAGCAATATTTCCAGCACTAGATCTCCTCTGTAACTCTAACCTGGTAACTGTAAAAAAAGGCTGAAAGCGTCGCCTATGGAGATTTTTAGGTACCGTAGTTTGTCGCCATTCCACGAGTGCGTGCAATTATAAAGCGTGACATGTTTGGTATCTATTTACTCGGCATAACATCATCTTTCACATTATACAAAAAATTGGGCTAACTTTACTGTTTCGTTTTTTTTAAATTCATGTCCCTTTTCCCAAAAAGTTGCGTTTAAAACACTGCTGCACAAATACCGTATGACATAAAATATTGCAACAATCGTCATTTTATTCTCTAGATTCTCTTCTAAAAAAAATATATATATAATGTTTGGGGGCTCTAAGTAATTTTCTAGCAAAAAATACGGATTTTAACTTGTAAACACCAAATGTCAGAAATAGGCTTAATCATGAAAGGGTTATTATACATTCACATCAGTCCCTGCCCTCAAGCAGCTTGCAATCTAAGGTCCCTAACTCACATTCATACACACTAGGGCCAATTTAGACAGGATCCAATTAACCTACAAGCATGTCTTTGGAGTGTGAGAGGAAACCCACGCAGGCACAGGGAGAACCTGAAAACTCCAGGCAGGTAGTGTCGTGGTTGGGATTCAAACCAGCGAACCTTTTTACTGCTAGGCAAAAGTGCTACCCACTACACCACTGTGCTGCCATATGTATTTTTTTCATTTTTTTCATACAAATAGAGCTTTCTGTTGGTGTTTTTTTTTTAACAAGAAAATATGTTGGTGGTATTTAATCACCACTGGGTTTTTTGCTAAACACTATAATTTTCAAGTGACATTTTCAAACAACACTTGTCCATTCCTCGAATGTACAAAGAATTTGTGTACAAATATTCTTAAGAATATTCTAATCCGAAATTCTATACGTGTATGGACAGCATTAGGCTAGGAGAGGGATGGCTATCAAATTGGAACAAGCAGCTCCAGCTCTTGTTCTCTGTCCTGCGCGTTGTGTTTGTTACAGCCACAGAACAGAGACCTGATTGATCCTAATTAATAAAGGCATTTTTTTCAATCAAATCTAATTAGAAAATAGACCCCATAGTGTTTATATTGTTTAAATATTGATTATTTGAGATTGAATTAGGAGATTCTGTAATATTTTAGGCTTTCAAAAAATGTAATACGTCTGTTAGTTTTCCCAATTTTGTCTGTAAAAAAATTGAGTTTAGTTATTGTGGTGATATTGTTTGCTCTTTGCCCATGTGCTCGGCTGTGTCCAATCACAGCCGATCACATGTAACCAAGAAAGTGCCATTTATCAGCTCTCCTCGCCTCACACTGACAGAGTGTGAGATGAGGAGAGCTGATCAGTGGCATCTTCTCACAGGGAAGATGTGTAAAGGTGATCAGGGCACTGATCATCAGTGCCCTGATTACAATGCAGCCCCAGCAATGCCCATTAGTGACACTAGTCTGTGCCCATCAGTGACACCAGTCTGTACCCATCAGTGAGGCCAATCTGTGCCCATCAGTTATGCCAATCAGTGCTGCCTTTCAGTGCCCATCGGTGCCACCTATCAGTGCCGCCTATCAGTGCTCATCAGTGCTGCCTATCAGTGCCCATCAGTGCCTACCTATCAGTGCCCATCGGTGCCACCTATCAGTGCCGCCTATCAGTGCTCATCAGTGCTGCCTATCAGTGCCGTCTATTAGTGCTCATCAGCAGTGCTGGGACAAGGCCAGGGCGAAGATGGCAAACTGCGCCCCCCGCCCCCCCCGTTTTTCATTCAGATATCCCCGAACAAAGTCAAGGACGTCGTATGACAACCGGCGGGTGGGAAGTGGTTAAAATGCATTTTTTTTTTAACACAAAGTTGTCCATTTATACAATATTTCTAACACATAACATGTACATACCAAAAATGACACCCCAAAATAGATTCTCCTACTCCTCCTGAGTACGGCGATACCACATGTGTGAGACTTCCACAGCCTGGCCACAAACAGAGGCCGAGCATGGCTGGGTATAACTGAGCATGGCTGGGTATCACCGAGTATTGCAGACTATGGCTGGATATGGAAGGGTATGGCTGGGTATCACAGAGTATTGCAGAGTATGGCGGGGTATTGCAGAGTATGGCAGGGTATTACAGAGTATGGCGGGGTATTGCAGAGTACGGCAGGGTATCGCCGAGTATCAGAGGGTATTGCAGGGTATTGCATGGTATTGCGGGGTATTGCAAAGTATTGCAGAGTATTGCTGGGTATTGCGGGGTATTGTGGGGTATTGTGGGGTATTTAGGGGTATTGTGGGGTATTGCGGGGTATTGCAGGGTATTGCACAGTATTGTGGGGTATTGCAGAGTATTGCACAGTATTGTGGGGTATTGTAGAGTATTGCACAGTATTGTGGGGTATTGCAGAGTATTGCACAGTGTTGCAGGGTGTTGCAGAGTATTGCACAGTATTGCACAGTATTGTGGGGTATTGCAGAGTATTGCACAGTGTTGCAGGGTGTTGCAGAGTATTGCACAGTATTGTGGAGTATTGCACAGTATTGCACAGTGTTGCAGGGTGTTGCAGAGTATTGCACAGTATTGTGGGGTATTGCAGAGTATTGCACAGTGTTGCAGGGTGTTGCAGAGTATTGCACAGTATTGTGGAGTATTGCACAGTATTGCACAGTGTTGCAGGGTATTGCAGAGTATTGCACAGTATTGTGGGGTATTGCAGAGTATTGCACAGTATTGTGGGGTATTGCAGGGTATTGCACGGTATTGTGGGGTATTGCAGGGTATTGCACGGTATTGTGGGGTATTGCAGGGTATTGCACAGTATTGTGGGGTATTGCAGAGTATTGCACAGTATTGTGGGGTATTGCAGGGTATTGCACAGTATTGTGGGGTATTGCAGAGTATTGCACAGTATTGTGGGGTATTGCAGAGTATTGCACAGTGTTGCAGGGTGTTGCAGAGTATTGCACAGTATTGCACAGTATTGTGGGGTATTGCAGAGTATTGCACAGTGTTGCAGGGTGTTGCAGAGTATTGCACAGTATTGTGGGGTATTGCAGAGTATTGCACAGTGTTGCGGGGTATTGCAGAGTATGGCGGGGTATCGCCGAGTATCACAGAGTATATCTGGGTATTGCACAGTATTGTGGGGTATTGCAGAGTACTGCACAGTGTTGTGGGGTATTGCAGAGTATTGCGGGGTATTGCAGAGTACTGCACAGTGTTGCGGGGTATTGCAGAGTATTGCGGGGTATTGCAGAGTACTGCACAGTGTTGCGGGGTATTGCAGAGTATTGCGGGGTGTTGTGGGACATTGCAGAGTATTGCACAGTATTCTGGGGCATTGCAGAGTATTGTGGGGCATTGCAGAGCATTAGGGATGGCTGAGCATGGATGGATGGCTGGATGTCACTGAGCAGCGCTGTGGGCACTACACATCCAGCCCACAGCGCTGCGAGAGGGGAATTCTGGGAGGACGTCATAGTACGTCCTCCCAGAGTTAAGCAACCGCCCTGTAGCCGTCATTCGGCTATGGGCCGGTTGTTAAGTGGTTAAACAGCAGCGGTGGTCATTGGTCATTAACCTCGCCTCAGCCTCCTCCCCTCCCCCAATCCAGCCATTTATTAATCTGTTTTTTAGTGTTTACTTACACAAGTTCAGACTCAGAAGTTCTGAACTTGTGTAAGTAAACACTAAAAACAGATTAATAAATCTGAGGCGAGGTTAATGACCAGTGACCACCACTGCTGAAGATCTGAGTCAGAACACTGGCAGTGGCACACACGGGCACTGCAATCTTCTACCTTCGCTTCCTTCCAGATTGAATCCAGCAGCAGCTACTAGAGCCTGCCTGCCAGCCAGCCAGCTAGGCAGGCAGCAGCTCCTCAGCTCCTCTCCTCTCCTCACCTCAGCTCAGCTCAGCTCAGCTCAGCACGGCTCGCTCGCTCCTTGAGGTGACAGCGCGCCGACACAGCTCCCGCCTCCCTGCGCTCCTCTGCATCCTCCCACCTCACCTCCGGCCGTGTGTGACGTCACGGCGCTGGCAGGGACTACGGCACTCCTCCATAGGGGAGTAAACTGTAACAGTGTAGTTTGTGCTGAGGGAAGGGAGGATGCAGGAGCACACAAAGGCAATTTGTACAGTGCCGCTGGGGACTGTAAATGCACTGGACTGTTGTATTATTGTACACATTGGCGGGCGGCGGGCGTGGCAGAACGTCACCTGCAGGCTGCGCCCCCCCCCCCTATAGCAAATGGTAGCGCCCAGGGCACGTGCCCCTTCCGCCCCTGCCTTGTACCGGCCCTGCTCATCAGTGCTGCCTATCAGTGCCACCTATCAGTGCTCTCTATCAGTGCTCCCTATCAGTGCTGTCTATCAGTGCTGTCTATCAGTGCCCATCAGTGCTGCATATTAGTGTCCCCTCATCAGTGCCCTTCAGTATCGCCTTATCAGTGCCCATCAGTGCAGCCTATCAGTGCCCATCAGTGCAGCCTCATCAGCACACATCAGTGAAGGAGAAAAATTTTCTGACAGAAACTAAGAAAGATGCTGCAAAGGCAGGGGGATTCCCAAATGGGTACCTCACAGCAAGCGTTTTTTTTTTTTTTTTTGAAACACAAATGCACTATAGACCCTCCCAGTCTTCAAGGACAATATTGTCAAGATAAGAGGGAAAAGGGAGCGCTTTCGCCGCGCAAGATGGCTTATGAGGTATCGGCTCTCTGCCGCAGCCACCGCTGCATCCCCCATCTTGAAAGGTTCCTGCACAGATGTAATAAGTGCGATAACCAGCGCTTTTTCGTGCCCTACTGCAGTCATCCTCACTCCCTGACAAGATAGGGAGCGTGGCCACCACCCCGCAAGGTGGGCCATGTCCTCAGAGCCAGATAGGAGACAGAGGGGGGAGGGGAGGGGAGGGCAGGGGTACCAATACTAGGCTATATGCCTAAGCGCTACCCCAAAAAACACAGGGGGAGGGGGCCACCAACTGGAACCCACCCCACCCGAGGTCCACATATGGAATGCCGCCTGAGGCCCCTCACAGGGGGCACAGGCCAAGGCCCCTTTACAGGGGGCACAAAACAGAGCCCCTAACAGGGGGCACAAACCGGGGCCCCTCACAGGGGGCAAATACCGGGGCCCCTCACGGTGGCAAATACCGGGGGCCCTCACAGGGGCAAATACCGGGGGCCCTCACAGAGGGCAAATACCAGGGGCCCTCACAGGGGGCAAATACCGGGGCCCCTCACGGTGGCAAATACCGGGGGCCCTCACAGGGGCAAATACCGGGGGCCCTCACAGAGGGCAAATACCAGGGGCCCTCACCAGGGGCAAATACCGGGACCCCTTACAGGGGGCAAATAATGGAGCCCCTCACAGGGGGCAAATACCGGGGCCCCTCACAGGGGGCACAGACCAGGGCCCCTCATCGAGGGCACATTCTGGGGCCCCTCACAGGGGGCACCTACCGGGGCCCCGCACGGGGGCACAGACTGGGGCCCCTCACAGGGGGCAAATACCGGGGCCCCTCACGGTGGCAAATACCGGGGGCCCTCACAGGGGCAAATACCGGGGGCACATTCTGGGGCCCCTCACAGGGGGCACCTACCGGGGCCCTGCACGGGGGCACAGACCGGGGCTCCTCATAAGGGCGCCGATCCAGGAGGCCACAGAAGCCATGGCCCAATAGGTACAAAAACGTGGCCCAGTAGGCCGCAAAAGCTGCGGGCTAAATTTTGGCCGCCCGCCGCAAGCTCAGTAGGCCAATAGGCTGAAAAGCCATGGTAGGCCGAAATTTTCAGCCGCCGGCCACGAGTGAATTAGGCCGCAAAGCCGCGGCCTAAGTTTTCAGCTGCTGGCCGCAAGTGCGGTAGGCCGCAAAGTCGCAGCCTAAATTTTCAGCCGCGAGAGCGGCCCCCCAGCTGGTAGGCCGCAAAGCCGCGGCCTAAATTACGGCAGCCACTCACCTCCCAGGCCCAACCCTAGATGCCCCCCAGTAACAACGCGAAGGTGGAAAAGGGGAACCATGTTCCAAAGCCCCTAGGCCAGGAGCCTGGGCCTCACCCGGGATAGGGGGGAGGAAGGGGGGAAGGAAGGGGTGAGGGGGGTGGAGGAGAACCCCTGGAGGGACCGACCACCCCAGGGAGTACACGCGCCTCACACCACTCCGGGGAAGGAGAGGAAGGGACCCCTTACTTACCTCTCCAGCGAAAAGCGCGGGTAACGCTCCCAGACAGATCCTTCTCACCACCGAAGTGGGGGGGCTGATGGCCATGTGGAACGCTGCGACACAGGCCGAGACCCGGTCGTATGCGACCTCGCAAGACGTTTAACTTACAGGGCCAGCCCCTGTCCAGTGGGGCTATTTCGCGGCTGACCTAGCGCGTAGCTGTCATCTGCGCGCGCTTGCTGGCCAGATTGAGGTGGTCACTGGATCAAGCGTCCAGCCCGTCGCCCAGCCCGGCAGTTGATTGTAGATCTCACCGGAAAAAATCCAGGAAAAAGAGAAAATAACAAACAACAAAAAAATTCCCAGGACTAGAGATCCCAGCAGGGAACTAGGTCCTTACTCCTGACTAGGCAGAAAAAAAACTGAATACCTAGAGCAGGGAGGGGGTTACATACTGACGAAGGACAGCCCATGGGCGTAGCCAGGGGTTGTTTTTTTGTTCTGCCTAGTCCTACTCCTGCGGAGATAATATAACCCCACCGTACTGTCTGAATAAAGAAGGCTGTGTCTGTCAATGAACGAATGAGAAAAAAACGTTTTTCTTAGTTTCTGTTATAAAAGTTTGTGAATAAGTAATTTTTCTCCTTCACTGATGTGCGCTGATGAGGCTGCATTGATGAGTACTGATGAGGTGGCACAGATGAGGAGGCACTGATAGGTGGCACTGATGAGCAGACACTGATGAGCACTGACTGGCATCACTGATGGGCACTGTTGGAGCTGTACTGATAATCAGGGTGCTGATTATCTGTGCAGGTCTTCCCTGTGAGGAAATGCCACTGATCGGCTCTCCTGACCTCACACTTTTTCAGTGTGAGGAGGGGAAAGCTGATAACAGGCATTTCCTTGTTTACATATGATCAGCTGTGATTGGACACAACTGATCACATGGGTAAAAAGTTGCATCATCGGCTCTTTACCGAGATTGGGAATCCACCGTGTCTTGGGGACACAGTGCACTGCCGATTGCCATGCTGTGTGCCTAGAGTGGGACAACTTCATATGTCGCTGATTGGAGTGGAGAGAGACTAGAAAACTTCACTGATCCCCCCTAGCTAGAGTGAACCTGGAAGCAACATGTAAAATGTCAATTTTCCTGGCTCTTGTGTGCAGGGAAGAAGCTAATGGAGCATGATCTGTGCTCCATTAGATTCAGTGGAAGACATGTGAGACATGAGACCCCTGATGTCTCATTAAAGAGAGCCTGTCACATAGGGGACTTTTTGACCCATATTTTTGACCCGCTAAAACATATAACGTTTTAGTAAAAATAAAAGTAAAGTTGCACCCAAGCATTTAAAAATTCCCTCACTTACACACATGCTTGAACATAAACACACCCATCAGAGGCACCTGTGTGTGTGTGTAAACTAAAAATTCTGAATGAATCTTCTGCACATTGTTATATACCATATCTAGCAAACTTTGCATAAAAAGACGATTTTCAGTTCACATATATTGCAATACATGTTTAAGCTGGCCAACTGTGTCAAAGTAGACCCTCCCTGATCAGTCCGTACCCTACTCTATTCCTATTACTGCTCTACTCTGCAAAATGAAAATACTTTCTTATAGCATACTTCAGTAGATATAGTGCCAATATGGGGCAAATAGACAAGCTGTAGGAGAGCTACAGGTTCAGGTCTGGTCACTGACCTGTACTATGCAATAGAAATGAGATATACCTGTGCTCAAATGCAAATACTTATACATATATATAATGTATCAGGTGTTAAAAGGGCGTGAACATATGTTAACACTAAATATTCTGAATGAACCCTCTGCGCACTGTTATACTCCCTTTCTAGACAACTTTGCATAAAAACAGAGATTTTTAGTTCACATATATTGCAATACATGTTTAAGCCAGCTAACTACGTCATATAATCCCTCTCTGACCAGACCTACACTACTATACTTCTACTCTACTCCTACTTTACTCTACTCCTATTCAACTCTACTCCACTCCTTCTTTACTCCTATTCTACGCCACTCTACTCTAATTCTACTGTACTCATTCTCTACTTCTACTTTACTCTTTTCTTTTACTGTACTCCTACTCTACGCTACTCCACTTCTTCGCTAGTCTACTACTCTCCTCCTACTCTACTCCTACTCTGTTTCAATTTACTCTAACTCTACTATACTCCTACTCCTCTCTTCTCTACTCAACTCTACTATACTCTACTTCTGCCTACTCTATTCTGTACGCAACTGAACCCTCGCCATTGTGCTGTATACCCATTCTAGCAAATATTGCATAAAAACAGGAAGTATTAGTTTACATGAATTGCAATACTTGTTTAGGGTGGCCAAATGGAAAAAATAATCCCTCTGTGGCCAAGCCTTATTCTGATCTACTGTATTCCATTTTTAACATTTTTTTCTACTCCTCTTCTAGTTCTACTCTACTCCTCTTTTACATCTACCCCTCCTCTACTCCCCTTCTACATCTACTACTCTTCTCCCCTACTTCTCTTCCACTTCTACCCTTCTTTTCCCCTACACATTTTCTACTTCTTCCCTTCCCCTTCCCTTACTCTTCTTCTACGTCTACTCCTTTCCCCCCCTACTCCTCTTCTCCCCTATTCTTCTAGACCGAATATGAGAAAAACATTTTTATTGATAGAAATCAGATGGTCCAACCAAAATTATGCTTTTGTGGGCTTGGGTGGTCGTAGTGATGGACGCTTGTGTTTCTTGGGAAATGGTGTAATTTTTTTTATTATCTAGACAGTGAATAAAATGGGGCCTTAGGAGCTTTGTGACATACTTACACTCTCTGGGTTACCTCCAGGAGCCAAAAGCTCAACCAAATTTGAAGCTGAGTATATTAAACAACTGTAATCATCCGCTGCCTGCTGGTTTACTTTAAAACATTTGATGTGTTTTAGAGGGTCCTGAAGAAGAACTTCATAGCTTAGAATTTCACTGCCTAGGTAACTGTCAGCCATCACCAATTGTTTACCATCACAAGCAGGGACAAAAGCATGTCCTACCTTATAATCAAGGTGCAACTGAATAGTTGGTTTTAACACAGGTGGTACACATTTGCCAACCATTCCGAAGCGCATATTTTTGAATGACTTCCTCAGTACAGCAACTACAGCCCAGCAAACAGCAAAGCTGACAGGCTGACCATTTTGAATGTCAGCCTTGTCCTCCATGCTAAGCCCCAATTCTGGGATCCAGGCTGTAGTAGGGACCTGATTTTTGTTCTTCTTCCTCAATGTCTGCGGCTCACTGTCTTCACATGAGGGCCTCTTTCTTGTCTTCCTTCCACAATCCTGCTGGTATTCCAAAGTAGGCGGATCCTCTGGAGTGCGGCTTGTCCAAGCTGAAGACGATACATTAACTAAAATGTTATTGTATGCATTGCTACTTTGCTATAAACTTTATATTTATATAATATAGACTAAAGTACATGCTATACATTTATATGAACCATAACTTACAAACATAGTGCAGTGAAAGATATATATAATCCTTAATAATGTGCAAACGTGTCAAAAACTGTTAAGATGAAATTAATTAACAATCAATAATAAGTAACACCCCTTTCATAAAGTGTATCAATATGGACCTCTTATATTAATCACCTCAATAGAGGGCACATTCACCCAGGCCATTTTTCAGCTTTCAGCGTTGTCACTCTTTGAATGACAATTGCGCGGTCATGCTACACTGTACCCATGTGAAATTTTTATCATTTTCTTCACACAAATAGAGCTTTCTTTTGGTGGTATTTAATCACCTCTGGGCTTTTTATTTTTTTCTAAAAAAAAAGACCGAAAATTTTGAAAAAAAAAAAGTTTTTCTTAGTTTCCGTCAGTAAATCTTGTAAATAAGTAATTTTTCTCCTTCACTGATGGGCAGTGATGAGGCAGCACTGATGGGCACTGATGGACTGCACTGATGGGCACTGATGAGGTGGCACTTATGGGCACTGATTAGGTGGCACTGATGAGGAGGCACGAATATTCTGCACTTATGGGCACTGATAGGTGGCACTGATGAGCACTGATAGGTGGCACTGGTGGGCACTGATAGGTGGCACTGATGGGAACTGATAGGCGGCACTGGTGGGCATGGATAGGTGGTACTGATGTGTGGCACTGATGGGCATTGATGGGCAGCACTGATAGCCAGCACTGACTGGCATCACTAATGGGCACTGCTTGGTGGCACTAGTGGGCACTGATTGCTGACACTGGTGGGCACCCATTGCTGGAACTAGTGGGCACTCATTGCTGGCACTGTGGGGGCTTTATTGTAATCAGGGCACTAATGATCAGTGCCCTGATTACATATCTAGATGTCCTCTGCGAGGAGATGCCGCTGATCGGCTCTCCTCGCCACACAATCTGTCAGTGTGAGGTGAGGAGCGCTGATTACCAGCATCTCCATGTTTACATGTGGCCGGCTGTGATTGGACACAGCCGATCACATGGTTAAAGAGCAGCGGCTCTTTACAGAGATTGGAGTCTTTATTCTTATCTCTCCAGCCTCTTGTTCACGTCTGTGTGTTGTATCACAAGAGTCAAAGAACGAGCCGGTACTTCTAGGCATTGCGCTAAAGGACAAAAATCAGGGCTGTATTACTTGCCGGAAAGTCCTGATAAAGAGTTGTCAGGTTTGGTGATGGACTAAATGTCTTCCTTGGGGTTCATCTGGAATAATGTTGCTGTAAAGGATTATTGCATACATTTGGAATGTGTATATTGGTTATTGCATTAATTTTGTATTAACCTCTTGCTGACCACCCCATATACATTTACTGCTGGGCGCCGGCTCCTCTGCGCTGAATCATGTACCTGTACATGATTCTGCACTTCTGGGTCTGGAGCGTGCACGCGTGCCACCGGCGACCCGCTCCTGCTGTGTCCAATACCAGCGGGTCCGGCAGACTCGATGTCCACTGGCACCCAGTGATCATTCAGGAGAGAAGCAGAGCGGCGGTCTGCCTATGTAAACAAGGCAGATTGCCATTCTGTCAGAATTTTAGTGAGCTTGTGTTTCTGCTAAGCAAGAAAACAGATCTCTGCCTTCCCACAAGCACCTCCCCCACAGTTAGTAAACACTCCCTAAGCACACATTTAACCCTTTCAGCGCCCCTGATTTTAACCACTTCCCTGCCAGTGCCATTAGTACAGTGACAGTGTACATTTTTAGCACTGATCACTGTATTAGTGTCACTGGTCCCCATAAAAGCATCACTTAGTGTACGATTTGTCCGCCGCAATATCACAGTCCTGCTATTAGTTGCTGATCAACGTCATTACTAGTGAAAAAATAAAAATATATAAAAATTCCATAAATATATCCCATTGTTTGTAGACGCTATAACTTTTACGGAAACCAATCAATATACGCTTATTTGGGATTCTTTTTTTTACCAAAAATTTTTTTATTGGATATGTTTTATAGCAGAAACTAAAAAAAATATTGTTTTTTTTTCAAAATTGTCTGTCATTTTTTATTTATTGTTTATTATTTTGTTTATAGTGCAAAAAATAAAAACCACAGAGGTGATCAAATTCCACCAAAAGCTCTATTTGTGGGGATAAAAATGTATTGGGGTACAGCGTCGCATGACTGCGCAGTTGTCAGGTAAAGTAGCTCAGTGCCTAATCGCAAAAAATTGACTGGTCATGAAGGGGGGGGGGGTAAATCTTCCGGAGCTGAAGTGGTTAAATACATTTTTTACATAAGGATTAATGCTTGAGCTTTGATTTTTTGAATTATGTTTATAGCCTGTATTCTTTGCTGTTTAACTTCATGAGATAATTTACCAAGATTTCTAGGAGAAAGACAGGATCTGCATGACCTATTGTTTGGCTTATAAAGTAAAAGAGCAAAGATTATGTGTGGAGTACTGGTCTCTTGTAAGTGTTCAGACCTGAGAAGTGCACCATTGGAGGAGGTCACATGCTCCTCCATGTCAAGATGCAGTATTATGCAGTGGCTGCATAAAACGATAATTCTCCCGCTCTACAAGACTCTGGTCCGGCTGCACCTGGAGTATGCTGTCCAGTTCTGGGCACCAGTCCTCAGGAGGGACGTACTGGAAATGGAGCGAGTACAAAGAAGGGCAACAAAGCTAATAAAGTGTCTGGAGGATCTTAGTTATGAGGAAAGGTTGCGAGCACTGAACTTATTCTCTCTGGAGAAGAGACGCTTGAGAGGGGATATGATTTCAATTTACAAATACTGTACTGGTGACCCCACAATAGGGATAAAACTCACTCATTACAATTAGAAGAAAAGAGGTTTAACCTTAAACTACGTAGAGGGTTCTTTACTGTAAGAGCGGCAAGGATGTGGAATTCCCTTCCACAGGCGGTGGTCTCAGCGGGGAGCATTGATAGCTTCAAGAAACTATTAGATAATCACCTGAATGACCGCAACATACAGGGATATGTAATGTAATACTGACACATAATCACACACATAGGTTGGACTTGATGGACTTGTGTCTTTTTTCAACCTCACCTACTATGTAACTATGTAACTATGTAAGACATAAGGGTGGAGAAACATGGCAAAGCTAAATATGAGTGTGTAAATGGTGAGCTGTAGAAAGGCCTGCCTGAAAAGGGAAGTTTGCAGAATTTTATTAAAGTGTTTGTAAAGTCACAATGTGACTTTACTGGCAACCCCTCTGGATTATGCAGTTATTAACTACAGTGTATGTGGTTTTCTTTTAAATGACAAAGCTTAATACCTTTTCTCACACAGCAGCTGTGTGGTCATGAGATCTTTCCCCGATCTATAGAGAGCAGTGGGAGGTGCTGAAATTCCCCTGTGATGTGAGCCGGCCAGCAGAGGGAAGTCACGGGACCGCACAGCGGTGGTGTGTGAAAGGGTATTTGGCCTTGTCATTTAAAAAAACTCATACACAGTAGTTATTAACTGCGTAATCCAGAGGGGACACAAGTATTTTTGCTGCATATTGCAGTGGAAAAGCGGCTGGAAGGTGGAGAGGAGATCGGCTCTCATGCTGGCAGGCAGAGAGGGAGGGGGAGAGGGGAGAGACTCACAGCAGACAGCGGATGACAGAGGCACGTAAACTGACCACGGTATCATGGCTCAGCAGCCATGATTACTGTGGTCAGCACACACAGGGGGACACAGGAACTGGCAGGATAAACCAGATATATTTCAAAATAGAAAGGGTCAAATTACACGGCACAAGCACTGTGATATAGATTTTTTTTAGGGTTATAACCACTTTAATAATATTGGTGTGGGAGAAAGGACATGAGAGAAATATTCAGGTTTTCATTGCTGACCACTTCTTCTGAAAATGCCATTTAACTGTCTGCACTGCTGAATCCTGCAACAAAAAGTGCTCTATAACTGGAGGAGGTGGGCCTTTCATTCATCTGCCTGTCCTCCAGAAAATGATAGTACAGCTTATAAATACAGCTGTTCTGTGAAGCCCTCAGAGGTTTGTTAGAGGACCTTAGTGAACAAACAGTTATCATGAAGGCCAAAAAATATATAAAGTATGTATTACAAAAATTCACTTAACACTAATCAAAAATATAAAATACCTTCACCAATTTCATTAAAATTAGACAATGTTCCCTACAGACTCAGATGGCCACTACACTCATACATACACCCCCCATTAATATCATTCTATACATTTATCAAATCACTGATAGTTGCTATCAACTAACAAAACACGGACACAATACCCAGAGACAAAAAGTACAAAATAAAAAATAATAAAAAGTAAATAATAATAAAAAAAATATACAGTGTATATATATATACATATATATATATATATATATATATATATATATATATATATATATATATATGTATATATGTATATATATATATATATATATATATATATATATATATATATATATATATATATATATATATATAATTCTAAAACAATAAAAAATAGGAATGGTGACCAAAAACAAAAAACAAACATCAAACACAACTATGAAAAAACAATCAAATGTATGGTTGAATATATAAACAATAATAACCAAAAAAAAAGTGGTTGGCGATGGCATCTCGGACCTTTGACGTGTCCCAGATGATTGCCGGGAGGGAGGGGGGAGATATGATCTCCCTTCCTGTGCCACGGTGCACGGGAGGAAGTGGGAGCTGGAACCCTCTAAAAGGGTATCGGCTCCCCCCCCCCCCCCAGAAAATGACATGCCAAATGTGGCATGTCAGGGGGTCACCTTCCCTTAAAGCGGAAGTTCCATTTTGGGTGGAATCTGCCTGTTTCTCATTGAAGAATTGCTTTGGGGAATCTTTTCTGTTTCCCTCCCTTCTTTTGTATGCTCTGCTAACTCAGAGGAACACACCTCAGACTTCTTGTGAAGATATTTTCTGTGGTGAGGCCATTCGGGAGCCGTTACGAGGAATCATTAGTAATAGCTTTTTTCTATCGCACCCGACTATTAACTACTAGAGGTAGAGCCATAGTGCCATTTTTATCCTTTCCCTTTATTTGTTGATCATGAAGGCCAAGTAACACACCAGGCAGGTCAGGGAAAAAGTCGTGGAGAAATTTAAAGCAGGGTTAGGTTATAAAAAAATACCCCAAGCTTTGAACATCTCACAGAGCACTGTTAAATCCATCATTTGAAAATGGAAAGAGTATTGCACAACTGCAAACCTACCAAGACATGGCAGTCCACCTAAACTGACAGGCTGGGCAAGGAGAACATTAATCAGAGAAGCAGCTAAGAGGCCCATGATAACTCTGGAGGAGCTACAGAGATCCACAGATCAGGTGGGAGAATCTGTGCACAGGACAACTATTAGTTGTGCACTCCACAAATCTGGCCTTTATGAAAAAGTGGTAAGAAGCAAGCCATAAGAATTCCTGTTTTCAGTTTGCGAGAAGCCATGTAGGGGACACAGCAAAAATGTGGTGCTCTGGTTAGATGAGACCAAAAGTTTACTTTTTGGCCTAAAAGCAAAATGCTATGCGTGGCGTAAAACTACATCACCCTGAACACACCATCAGGGACAGGGAAGCTGGTCAGAGTTGATGGGAAGATGGATGAAGCCAAATACAGAGCAATCTTAGAAGAAAACCTGTTAGGGTCTGCAAAAGACTTGAGACCGTGGCAGAGGTTCACCTTCCAGCAGGACAACAACCCTAAACATACAGCCAGAGCTACAGTGGAATGGTTTAAATCAAAGCATATTCATTTGTTTGAATGGCCCAGTCAAAACCCAGACCTAAATCTAATTGAGAATCAGTGGAAAGACTTGAAAATTGCTATTCACAGACCCTCTCCATCCGATCTGACAGAGCTTGAGCTATTTTGCAAAGGACAATGGGCAAAATTTCACTTTCTAGATGTGCAAAGCTGGTAGAGACATCCCCAAAAAGATTTGCAGCTGTAATTGCAGCGAAAGGTGGTTCTACAAAGTATTGACTCAGGGGGGCTGAATACAAATGCACGCCACACTTTTCACATATTTATTTGTAAGAAAATTTGAAAACCATTTATCATTTTCCTTCCACTTCACAATTATGTGCCACTTTGTGTTGGTCTATCACATAAAATCCCATTAAAATACATTTACGTTTTTGTTTGTAACATGACAAAATGTGGAAAATTTCAAGTGGTATGAATACTTTTTCAAGGCACTGCATTAGCACTGCCCACACTAAAGATGGCCACCAAGGTCACCCAATGTTGCAGTATCCATTTGGACCACTGCTCCCCTGGTGACACCTAAGGAGTCTGCAGGGGAACAATGTTCTTTCCATCCTTCACTCCATCTGTAGAGCGGTACAGAAAAACACAGTGCCACCTACAGATTGGAGCATAAACTGCACCTGCCTCCCTGATGACCTCAAAAAGAATCAACTACATTGCTGAATCCACCAACAGTCACTCATGGAAACAGATCCAGCAAATAAGCAAGAACAGCAGACTTAGTTAAGCAAAAAAAAGTTTTTTTTTCTAAGCTGTAATAAGTAAGTGGGGTGGGTAACATTTTAACATTTAAAAGCAGTTTGTTGATAAAATATACTAATATCAATAAGTTATAAACCTTAATTCACAAATAATGATTTGTTGGTATAGTTGATCATTATAGAAAACGGGACACATTTTTAGACCTAGGACTGACTATCAGTGGAAAACAAGGGATGCTGACAACTAAGCCCATATACTGCAGGTTATTGTTAGATCCCACTGGAGCTCTCTTTTGGCTTGGTTGCGATGGCTTGCTAAAGCCTGTGATAAAATATACAAAAGTATATTTTTTCATCTTATGTTTACTAAGGCATTAGCACATGTTTCCCAGACTGCTTAAACTGCAAAAACTTCAGTTACACTGCTGTGAAAACAGACCAGTAGTTCCTTTTAAACTGAGCCAATGCTTCATTTGTCATATCAGATGGGAATAACAAACCATCTAAACAATAATCTAAAATTACCAAGATTTAAGGATTTTAACAATCTCTCCATCAGTAATATATAACAAGAGGCAACTTTTGTTTATGCTTATTTAAGGTGCAGAAGAATACTATACAGATTTTGCTATAGTGTAGTTATTTATAGGTAAAAGGCTCACATTCCTCCTTCTAATAAAAAGCCCTGTCTCATCTTGCAACAATTAAAGATCCCAAACCTTAAAAGAGCAAGTATTGTGTGAGTTTTGGTAAAATAAATTACACTCTGACAGGGGCGGACTGACAACTCATGACGCCCCCGGGCAATAGGAGAAGATTATGGGGACCCCGGGCAATAGGAGATTATGGGGACCCCGGGCAATAGGAGATTATGGGGCCCCCAGGCAATAGATTATGGGGCCACACAGTATACACACAAACATAGACACACAATATACACACACACAGTATACACACACAGAATATGCATACACACACTGAAAAGGTACTGGAGAGGCGGGACAGCTATAATCTTGGGATTTTTTAAAAAAAACAAATTTTTACATACTGTCCCTGGTTTAATTGAGGCTGGCAACCCTGATGGGGCCCCTTAGTGGCATGGGGCCCTTGGGCAGTGCCCGAGTGCCCGAATGGTCAGTCCGCCCCTGCACTCTGATATTTTTTTCACAAACTCCAACCCCGAATGATAAGAAAAGTCAGTCATCAGGTGTGTGTTGGGATGCATGATGTCTAAATTCAGCCCTGGTTAGGTTTATTCATCATATATAACATTCTTATAGCTCAACTCAGCCCTTATTAAAAAATGTATTGGGGTGCTTTGTTTTATCCCACGCACTTATCCTTAAAGTGACACTAAACTCTTGTTAAAAAAAGAAAATTCTATTCAAGTATTTATTCTTAACTCAGAAAGGTACTTTATATTGCTCACAGCAATAGGAATGTAGCCACTCTTTCTTGCACACTCCTGAGATGAACACTTTGTAGTGTATATAGAGCAGTGCATATGACTGCAAGTAACATGCACTCAGTGATGTACCAACGGGGGGGGGGATGGGGGCAGTCCGCCCCGGGTGCCACACATTGGGTGTTGTCAGGCCGGCACCGCTTAGGGGTGTCAGCAGGCCCTGACTGGCCAAAGGGCACACCGGCGTTAGCCTGGTGGGCCGGCACCGCCAGGCCGCATGTCCATGTGGGGCCCAAGGTAGCTGCAGTAGCTGGGCTGCAGTTGGGGCCGGGGAGGCAAACACTACCCAGCTGCCCCATGACTGTGAAGGGAAAGGAGCTGCAATGGATCCCATCGCCTGATGCCATCTGCTGCACTGGAAAGAAAGTGATTGCCTGTGCAGCCTCCCTGTGTGCTTGGATAGGAGGAGCGACGGGGGCAGCTACATATAGAGGAATTGATCTTTCCATATTCCGCCTGCAGCCGCTAAATTTCTGCAGGTGGGAGAGGAGGAGAAGCAGGCATTCAAGGGCTGTAGGAGGAATATGGAAAAATTAATTCCTCTATATGCAGCTGCTCCTCTTATTCAACTTCTTTTGCTGCCCCCCATGCTCTTTGGCCCCCCAGTGCTCTCAGGCTCCCGGAGTGCCCTTCGGCTCCCCCAGTACTCTCTGTCCTCCCTGTGCTCCCTGGCTCTCACCTAGTGCTTTCCGGACCCCCCTGTTCTCTCTAGCCCACATGGTCTCCAGCCCTCCCCCCACCAGTGCTCTCCAGTTCCCTCCCAGTGCTCTTCGGCTCCACAGTGATCTTCAGCTCCCCCAGTGGTCTTGGCCCCCCCGGTTCTCCCTGCCCCCCCCCCCAGTGCTCCCTGCCCCCTGTGCTCTCCACCCCTCGTGCTCTCCAGCCCCCCATGCTCTTCGGCTCCTCCAGTGCTCTCTGCTCCCCTGTGCTCTCCTGCCCCCCCCAAGTGCTCTTCTGCCCCCCCTAGTGCTCTTCTATCTTCTATCATGTCTGCAGTCTCTGACTATCTCTTGTATCATGCCTGCAGTCTCTGACCATCTCTTGTATCATGTCTGCAGTCTCTGACCATCTCCTGTAGTATGTCTGCAGTCTCTGACTATCTCTTGTATATGTCTGCAGTCTGTGGCTTTCTCTTGTATCATGTCTAAAGTCTCTGGCTAGCTCTTGTATCATGTCTACAGTCTCTGACTATTTCTTGTATCATGTCTACAGTCTCTGACCATTTCTTGTATCATGTCCTCAGTCTCTAACCATCTCCTGTAGTATGTCTGCAATCTCTTACAATCTCTTGTATCATGTCTGCAGTCTCTGACCATCTCCTGTATCATGTCTGCAGTCCCTGACCATCTCTTGTATGATGTCCTCAGTCTCTAACCATCTCCTGTAGTATGTCTGCAATCTCTTACTCAAACTTAAACAAATTGCTAATGTTATTAGCTATCTGTTTATTCCAGAGGTAGGACTGTACAGGGGAGGCAGAGTGTAAAAGGGGGCACTTTGATTAGAGAGACGGGGGGGTTGCTAGACTGCAAGGGGCACTGTGATGGGGGGCTTTGAAATTTGTGCAATAAATATTCTTGAAAACATTACAAATTTTTGTGGGTGTTTTTACATTTTAAAGTTGGGGGGTTGCCATATAGGATCCGCCCTAGGTGCCAAATGCTCTAGGCACACCCCTGCATGTGAGTGGAAATGTAGCGCTAGTGAATAAACAGTGCTAATAAACTGTACAAATACATAGATGAACATATACATGAGTGAATAAATCTATACGTGAATAAGTCCCAATTGTGTAAAAATGAAAGGACAGCTAATAAGTCCCAAGTGGGTCAGTCCCAAGGAATGGCGGATACACCACAAACAAAGGATTGTTCGTATAGGGAAACCAGGAACAACTGAGTTTGTATCCGTAGGAAATGACAACAACACTGGAATAAGAATGGGTACTCTTACCAGAACCAATGGACCTGGGTGTCAGCGAAACCAGGTCGAACAGGCATGAATAACTGAAACCGCGATGCAGCAGGAATGGTCCAGGGGATCCTGAAGGGTCATTCAATGAGACAGGAACGGTCAACGATGTCCTCGAAGATCCAGTACTCTCTCAGTAGAATCACAATGATGAAAATAGCCACTGAGCCATGGGAGACCAGATGGAGAGGTCAAACAGGCTCGTAGTGCAGAAGATATGCAAAAAAGAAGAAAGCTTCCAATAGTGCAGATCAAAAAAGTTGGGTTGTTTATTTTCCATAAAAACCAGCATACAGATAAAATGTGAACACGGATAAAAAGCAATATGGGGAGCGGGGCATCACCCCTGCATGCACTGCTCTTTACAAACAAAGGAACTGAGAGATTCTGAGTGTCAGAATAGGAACTTCCACCAGTATCCTGTGCACGGTGTGTTGCATGGACATCTGCGTGTCCAGTTATAAAACTAGCACCAAACACCCATTCTAAAAGAAGGAGTAGCGACAGGTGGTTGCTGGATGATGTTCAGCCAATCTATGATCCCTGCTCCTGTGTATCCTGATCTCATGCTTATCCTAATTTATTTTTGCCGACTCAGCCTGTCCCAGGATTTCGCTCTGTCTGATTTCTGGTTGTGATTTTGGCTGGTTTAAGGACTGTGTTTCTACTGATCCATAGTGTATGACCCTGGCTTTGGCTCCTTAACACTCCGTTATCGTCAACTCTTATTGACCACCAATGTAGGATCTTGGCTTGGTTCAAGACCCTGACTCTCTCATCTACAGCCTATTGCTCACCTGTGTATGACCTTGGCTTAGCTCTTGACTTTGACACTGCTACCTTCCAGTCCTTCCCTGCTGGTCCTATCCTGCATCATTTCTTACTACTGCAGGTGTCAACTTTCCATCAGCTGCTGGGCCCAACCTGCTCCTGTATAGTGTCTCTCCATGATCCCACTGAAAGTCCAATTTCGCAGCAAGAGAGCTACCCTGCTGACCAAATCCAGGAGCAGCCACCATTAACTGGATTCCTGGCACTCATGCCACTCTGTTTCTTGCACTCCCTTTCACCACCTCCAGGGGTGCTCGGACCAGAGCTGCATGGGAAGCACTCTCGTCACTTTGGTTTCTAATCATGAATGTGACAGGGATCTCAAGCAGGTTGTTACAAGGGGGCAGAAAAACACAGTAAAAAGTATTTAATGAAAAACAGATTACAGCGCAATATTAGTGGATGTGTATGAAATATTTTTGGAAAATAAAGATATATTTAGTGTCACTTTAACTAATACTGCTGCTATAGTGCTGGATTGCATTGGACTGGGTTTTTGGTATGAAAAACATTTTGCAAATCTTCGTGTGCCCAGAGTTCAGCTTTAAAAAGAAACAAGCAGGAATGGGCATTGAAAAGAAAATGACTCTCCCATAGGCGTGCACAGACCATCGCATTAGGGTGTGCACCCAAAGCTCAAACACACGTGTATATGTATATGTGTATATATATATATATATATATATATATATATATATAATTATTATTTTTTATAAAAAAAAGTTATTATTATTTTTTTTAATTTATATTTGTATTTTTTATTTATATTATCTTTTTATTTTTTTTTATCATAACTTTTTTTTCCAATTTTTCTATTTTTTACAATTTTATTTAATAATTTATTATTATTATTATTATTATTATTATAATACAATTTTTTAGGAGCTCCATTGGGGGGCTTTGGTTTGATATCCGAGGTCTAAACAGACCCCTGATATCTCACTTTTAAGACAGAGATTCCCCAGTCCCTTCTTCTGCAGTCAAATAGCTGGGGGAATCTGTGCAGCACAGCATGATTAGGGTGTGCCCAGGCACACCTGGCACACCCTGTGCGCACGCCTATGGACTCTCCTTTCTTAACCCTCTAAAGCAGGGATCCTCAAACTACGGCCCTCCAGCTGTTGCGGAACTACACATTCCATGAGGCATTGTAAAACTCTGACATTCACAGACATGGCTAGGCATGATGGGAATTGTAATTCTTGAACAACTGGAGGGCCATAGTTTGAAGACCCTTGCTCTAAAGCGTTACATTTCCCCCCTAGAAAAACATGCAAAAAATTTAGCATTTTGTTTTTCAACACAAATGTTAAAATTCACATTTTAGACCTGCAAATTATTAAATCCTCAAAGCATTATACATTTTCTGAAAGCATAAGGCCCCGTTCACATCTAGGCGTTGCTATTTTACAGGTGTTTTCCGGGCATTTTATTCAGGTGTTTTTTGGGCATTTTTGCACGAAAAGGTCACAAATGTAAAAGCAGTAAAATGCCTGTAATCTGCCAAAAAAGAAGCTCATGTAATTTTTTGAGCGACGGGCGTTTTGCTGTAGGCGACAGAACACTCAGATGTGAACAGGGGCCATTGAAATGAATGGGATTTATCTTCTTGGGCGTTTTTAGAGCTGAGGCTTAAAGCATAAAAACACCCAAAAACACCTAAAAATGCCTAGATGTGAACAGAGCCTAAAACCTTTAGAATACATGATAATATTGTGCATAGAATGCATGAAGGTAAAAAAACCTTCAGCCTTTACAACCACTTAAAAAAAAATAAAAAGGAAAAACCCCAAGAGGTAGGCTCACACAAACTACTCAGGAGTGCAGTTTAAGATCACAGATGCCCATTGGTGACTAGTTCGTTTTAGGCTATTAATGAGTGGCAGAAAATTTTTTTACCTAAACTTCTGAGAAACACACATCCCCCTGAAAGTCAATTTTGAGAAACAGACTACATTTAAAAGGCATCATACAGAGCAAGCAGGATTAATGAATGTTGGTTCATTTTGAGACTTGATTCAAGAGGTATAGAAATCTATTTTTTTGTGAACATTTAATCTGCGTCTTGTGATTCTTACTGATGGGTTATTGCACATCATTGCTCTTGCACAATATCACTAATTAACTATTTGGTTTCATGGCCCTATCAGGTGAGAGAGATATGTTGCAGAATAGAACGTGCACAGAGAATGATGTATATTACAGGATCTCCTATCCTGATATGATACAGGCGAGGGGAACAAAAAAAGTTTCTGCTGATAACTCCCTTCTTTTGGCTATTTTTAAGGCTAAAGCCTCGTACACAAGTGATCATGTGTATATTTTCTATTATGCTCTATAGGTATATTGAGTAGGGATGAGCCGAACACCCCCCGGTTCGGTTCGCACCAGAACCCGCGAACGGACCGAAAGTTCGCACGAACGTTAGAACCCCATTGACGTCTATGGGACTCGAACGTTCGAAATCAAAAGTGCTCATTTTAAAGGCTAATTTGCATGGTATTGTCCTAAAAAGGGTTTGGGGACCCGGGTCCTACCCCAGGGGACATGTATCAATGCAAAAAAAACTTTTAAAAACGGCCGTTTTTTCGGGAGCAGTGATTTTAATGATGCTTAAAGTAAAAAAAAAAAAAGTGAAATATTCCTTTAAATATCGTACCTGGGGGGTGTCTATAGTATGCCTGTAAAGTGACGCGTGTTTCCCATGTTTAGAACAGTCCCTGCACCAAATGTCATTTTTAAAGGAAAAAATCTCATTTAAAACTGCTTGCGGGTTTAATGTCATGTCGGGTCATGGCAATATGGATGAAAATCAGTGAGACAAACGGCATGGGTACCCCCCAGTCCATTACCTGGCCCTTTGGGTCTTGTATGGATATTAAGGGGAACCCCGCACCCAAATTAAAATAAGGAAAGGTGTGGGGCCACCAGGCCCTATATACTCTGAACAGCAGTATACAGGTTTGTTGTTAAGTAGAATCTGTTTGTAATTTTGAACATTTTTAACGTGTTTAGCTCCAGCCAAAAAATCTTTTCTAAGCTTTTTGGAAAACATAGGGAAGGGTTATCACCCCTGTGACATTTGTTTTGCTGTCTTTCCTCCTCTTCAGAAGATTTCACCTCACTTTTTTGTCCCAATGAAAAATGTTTTTTGAAAATTTGGGTTTTTTTGTGGAACAAGGATTGGAAAGCATCAGTGGAAAGGAGAAATTGTTTTCCCATATTAACTCTTACAGGAAAGAATTTCCCTTCCTAGGGGTAGATTTCATCTCACTTCCTGTTGTCTCCTTCCGTTTGCAAGTAGGAGTCGTTTGTAAGTTAGATGTTTGAAAGTAGGGTCCTGCCCTATATACTCAGCAGAAATTTGGGCCTTAGGTGTTGCTGTGGCCACAACACTGTAAGCCCTCACAGGGCCCTGCTGTGAAATATTAGATCAAGAATTGTAATTACATGCCCCTGTTGAACAGGAGCTGAAAAATTAGGCCTTAGGCACTGGTGCTGGTGCCACAACACTGCAACCCCTCACAGACACTCTAGTTGGAACGCAGGAACGAGCCCTGCTGCAAAGTATTGCATCAAAAATTGTAATTACATGCCCCTGTTAGACAGGGGCAGAAAAATTGGGCCTTAGGCACTGGTGCTGGTGCCACAACACTGCAACCCCTCACAGACACTCTAGTTGGAACGCAGGAACGAGCCCTGCTGCAAAGTATTGCATCAAAAATTGTAATTACACGCCCCTGTTAGACAGGGGCAGAAAAATTGGGCCTTAGGCACTGGTGCTGGTGCCACAACACTGCAACCCCTCACAGACACTCTAGTTGGAACGCAGGAACGAGCCCTGCTGCAAAGTATTGCATCAAAAATTGTAATTACACGCCCCTGTTAGACAGGGGCAGAAAAATTGGGCCTTAGGCACTGGTGCTGGTGCCACAACACTGCAACCCCTCACAGACACTCTAGTTGGAATGCAGGAACGAGCCCTGCTGCAAAGTATTACATCAAAAATTGTAATTACACGCCCCTGTTAAACAGGGGCTGAAAAATTGTGCCTTAGGCACTGGTGGTGGCGCCCAGAACCAAAAATGTTCTTACAAGCTATCAGCGTGATGATTGAGGAGGAAGAGGATAATTACTCAGGGATAGTCACTCAGCATCAGCATAGGCAGTCTTTGAAGGGATCTGAGATTTCAAAAAAAATTATTCGGTTACATCAGCATCAGGTGCTTGGTAGCTGGTGGTGATCCAAGACTCATTCATTTTTATGAAGGTCAGCCGATCGACCGAGTCGGTGGACAGACGCACCCTGTGATCGGCTACCACGCCTCCAGCAGCACTGAATGTGCGTTCCGAAAGAACGCTGGATGCAGGACAGGCCAGTAGCTCAATTGCATACTGTGCAAGCTCTGGCCAGTGATCCATCCTCAAGACCCAGTAACCCAGAGGATTTTCGGTGGGAAAGGTGTCCAAGTCTGATCTTGCCCCTAGGTATTCCTGCACCATGTAAAACAGACGCTGGCGATGGTTGCTGGAACCGATCATACCTTGGGGCTGCGGACCAAAAAATTGTCTGAACGCATCGGTCAGACGGCCACCTTCTCCACCGCTCCTTCTTTGACTGACCGAAGCCTCAGCAACACGTTGTCCAGAAACAGGAGTTTGTAACCTCCCAGTCTCTGGGAACGCGTTGCACAGACCTTTCTGCAAGGCCTCCCGAAGATGTTTCATCCTCTGCTCCCTCTGCGATGGCAAGATAAGGTCCGCAACCTTACCCTTGTAACGTGGATCAAGGAGGGTTGCCAGCCAGTATTGGTCCTTCTCCTTGATACCACGAATACGAGGATCCTTACGCAGGCTTTGCAGGATCAGGGAGGCCATGCAGCGTAGGTTTGCTGAGGCATTCGGTCCGGAGTCCTCTGGGTCACTAAGAACGACATGGTCCGCAGCCACCTCCTCCCAGCCACGTACAAGTCCATGTGTTTCTTGGGACTGATCCCTTAAAGACTGCTGCTGATGCTGAGTGCCAGGCTCCACCTCCATACTGACACAATTTTCCTCCTCCTCCTCTTCCTCCTCGTCCTCTTCCTGTGTGATCGGCGGGCACGCAGGAACACTGTCTGGATAAAGGGGGCCTTGAGAGCTAAGGAAGTCCTCCTCTTCCTGCCTCTGTTCTGCCTCCAGTGCCCTGTCCATTATTCCACGCAGCGTGTGCTCCAACAGGTGGACAAGGGGGACAGTGTCACTGATGCATGCACTGTCACTGCTCACCATCCTCGTGGCCTCCTCGAATGGTGACAGGACAGTGCATGCATCCCTGATTATGGCCCACTGGCGTGGGGAAAAAAAACCAAGCTCCCCTGACCCTGTCCTGGTGCCATAGTCGCACAGGTACTCATTGATGGCCCTCTGCTGCGTGTGCAGCCGCTGCAGCATGGCCAACGTTGAGTTCCACCTGGTGGGCATGTCACAGATTAGGCGGTTCTTGGGCAGGTTAAACTCCTTTTGGAGGTCCGTCAGCCGAGCACTGGCATTATATGACCGGCGGAAATGCACACAGACTTTCCTGGCCTGCCTCAGGACATCCTGTAAGCCCGGTTACCTGCCCAAGAACCGCTGCACCACCAAGTTAAGGACGTGAGCCAAACAGGGCACATGGGTCATTTGTCCCTGTCGGAGGGCAGAGAGGAGGTTGGTGCCATTGTCGCAAACCACCATTCCTGCCTTAAGTTGGCGTGGCGTCAACCACCTCTGAACCTGCCCCTGCAGAGCTGACAAAACCTCTGCCCCAGTGTGGCTCCTGTCCCCCAAGCACACCAGCTCAAGCACCGCATGGCATCTTTTGGCCTGCGTACTTGCGTAGCCCCTTGAACGCCTACGGAGCACCGCTGGTTCCGAGGAAGAGGCCATGGAGGAAGAAGAAGAGGAGGGGGTGGAGGAGAGAGGTGTGTCACAATCAGCATTTTGGAGGCGTGGTGGCGGAACAACCTCCAACACTACTGCACCTTGTCCTGCATCCTTCCCAGCTGCCAGCAGAGTCACCCAATGCGCCGTGAAACTTAGGTAACGTCCCTGTCCATGCCTGCTGGACCATGAGTCAGCGGTAATATGCACCTTACCGCTGACCGCCCTGTCCAGCGAGGCATGGACATTGCCTTCCACATGCCGGTAGAGAGCCGGAATCGCCTTCCGTGAGAAAAAGTGGCGTTTGGGTACCTGCCACTGAGGAACCGCACATTCCACAAACTCACGGAAGGGGGCAGAGTCTACCAACTGAAAAGGCAGCAGTTGAAGTGCTAGCAATTTTGCCAAGCTAGCATTCAACCGCTGGGCATGTGGATGGCTGGGAGCAAACTTCTTTCGGCGGTGCAGCAGCTGGGGCAGGGAAATTTGCCTGGTACAATCTGACGTCGGTGTACCAAAAGCAGATTGCCCACAAGTACTTGGCTGTGACACACCTAATTCTACACCTTCATTCCTCTCACTGCAGGTCTCAGAGAGGACTGAAGGTCTAGTGGGGTTGGAAATCTCAGCTGATGAGGAGCAAGGAGAGATCCTCTTTGTTCTTTGGTGTGGGTCTTTTAGATACGCTTGCCAACGAACTGCATGGCAGGTCAACATATGTCTGGTCAAGCATGTGGTACCCAAGCGGGAGATGTTTTGGCCACGCGAGATACGCTTGAGACATATGTTGCAAATAGCAGCGGTGCGATCTGATGCACTCGTCTCAAAAAAGGCCCACACCAAAGAACTTTTTGAATAACGCGCAGAGACTGCAGCGCCCTGCACATGTGGAGCTTTGGGGTGTGATGCAGTCAATGTGCTGCCCTTAGGCTGGCCCCTGGAGGGCATCCTGCCTCGTTGGTGATGTGCCGCCGCCTCCTCCTCCTCCTCCTCCTCCTCCTCCTCCTCCTCTCTCCTATCAGGCACCCACGTTGAGTCAGTGACCTCATCATCCCCTCCCTCCTCATCACTGGAGCAAACCTGGCAGTATGCTGCAGCAGGGGGAGCATGACTGCCAGATTGCTGTCCTTCTTGGGCACCCCCTCTGTCCGTGTTCATGTTACTGCCTTCATCGAGCTCAGTATCGTCATCAGAGCCTTCCAAACGCTGGGCATCCTCCTGGAGCATGTACCCAACACTGTGGTCAAACAGTTCGAGGGAATCCTCATGAGGACATGGTGGAGCTAGGGAAGGAGTCACTGATGACATTGAGCTGAGGGAAGAGGCCGCTGCTTTGCCAGACAAAGCACCCTGGGCATGGGTGAGAGAGGATGAGGAGGATGAGGACGGCTTGGTCATCCACTCGACCAAGTCTTCCGCATGTTGCGGCTCAACACGGCCAGCTGCCGAAAAAAAGGCCAAGCGTGTCCCATGGCCACGTGCTGATGAGGATGCACCGTCTCCACGACCAGCACTAGACACAGAGCCTGCTTGCCCTCTCTTATTGGCTTGTGACTGTCTGCCTCTCCTTCTTGGCCTTCCAGACATACTAATGGCCTGTAGCTGCACTAAGCTGGGATAGAACACCTGTAATTTTCTTCAAGTAGCTTTATATACTGTAACCAGACAAGCCTGCCTGTCAGTAGGAAGATAACAGGAACGGATCTAGCTGAACACTGTGAGCAGGACGCACTGTACTAAATGTAAATAGTCTAGCTGCCTGACCGTGGTACTAATAGGATCAAATAGAACACCTGTAATTTTCTTCAGGTAGCTTTATATACTGTAACCAGACAAGCCTGCCTGTCAGTAGGAAGATAACAGGAAAGGATCTAGCTGAACACTGTGAGCAGGACGCACTGTACTAAATGTAAATAGTCTAGCTGCCTGACCGTGGTACTAATAGGATCAAATAGAACACCTGTAATTTTCTTCAGGTAGCTTTATATACAGTAACCAGACAAGCCTGCCTGTCAGTAGGAAGATAACAGGAACGGATCTAGCTGTACACTGTGAGCAGGACGCACTGTACTAAATGTAAATAGTCTAGCTGCCTGACCGTGGTACTAATAGGATCAAATAGAACACCTGTAATTTTCTTCAGGTAGCTTTATATACAGTAACCAGACAAGCCTGCCTGTCAGTAGGAAGATAACAGGAACGGATCTAGCTGAACACTGTGAGCAGGACGCACTGTACTAAATGTAAATAGTCTAGCTGCCTGACCGTGGTACTAATAGGATCAAATAGAACACCTGTAATTTTCTTCAGGTAGCTTTATATACTGTAACCAGACAAGCCTGCCTGTCAGTAGGAAGATAACAGGAACGGATCTAGCTGAACACTGTGAGCAGGACGCACTGTACTAAATGTAAATAGTCTAGCTGCCTGACCGTGGTACTAATAGGATCAAATAGAACACCTGTAATTTTCTTCAGGTAGCTTTATATACAGTAACCAGACAAGCCTGCCTGTCAGTAGGAAGATAACAGGAACGGATCTAGCTGTACACTGTGAGCAGGACGCACTGTACTAAATGTAAATAGTCTAGCTGCCTGACCGTGGTACTAATAGGATCAAATAGAACACCTGTAATTTTCTTCAGGTAGCTTTATATACAGTAACCAGACAAGCCTGCCTGTCAGTAGGAAGATAACAGGAACGGATCTAGCTGAACACTGTGAGCAGGACGCACTGTACTAAATGTAAATAGTCTAGCTGCCTGACCGTGGTACTAATAGGATCAAATAGAACACCTGTAATTTTCTTCAGGTAGCTTTATATACTGTAACCAGACAAGCCTGCCTGTCAGTAGGAAGATAACAGGAACGGATCTAGCTGAACACTGTGAGCAGGACGCACTGTACTAAATGTAAATAGTCTAGCTGCCTGACCGTGGTACTAATAGGATCAAATAGAACACCTGTAATTTTCTTCAGGTAGCTTTATATACAGTAACCAGACAAGCCTGCCTGTCAGTAGGAAGATAACAGGAACGGATCTAGCTGTACACTGTGAGCAGGACGCACTGTACTAAATGTAAATAGTCTAGCTGCCTGACCGTGGTACTAATAGGATCAAATAGAACACCTGTAATTTTCTTCAGGTAGCTTTATATACTGTAACCAGACAAGCCTGCCTGTCAGTAGGAAGATAACAGGAACGGATCTAGCTGAACACTGTGAGCAGGACGCACTGTACTAAATGTAAATAGTCTAGCTGCCTGACCGTGGTACTAATAGGATCAAATAGAACACCTGTAATTTTCTTCAGGTAGCTTTATATACTGTAACCAGACAAGCCTGCCTGTCAGTAGGAAGATAACAGGAACGGATCTAGCTGTACACTGTGAGCAGGACGCACTGTACTAAATGTAAATAGTCTAGCTGCCTGACCGTGGTACTAATAGGATCAAATAGAACACCTGTAATTTTCTTCAGGTAGCTTTATATACTGTAACCAGACAAGCCTGCCTGTCAGTAGGAAGATAACAGGAACGGATCTAGCTGAACACTGTGAGCAGGACGCACTGTACTAAATGTAAATAGTCTAGCTGCCTGACCGTGGTACTAATAGGATCAAATAGAACACCTGTAATTTTCTTCAGGTAGCTTTATATACTGTAACCAGACAAGCCTGCCTGTCAGTAGGAATTTAACAGGAACGGATCTAGCTGAACACTGTGAGCAGGACGCACTGCACTAAATGTAAATAGTCTAGAAGATAACAGGAACGGATCTAGCTGAACACTGTGAGCAGGACGCACTGACTGCACTAAATGTAAATAGCAGGAACGGATCTAGCTGAACACTGTGAGCAGGACGCACTGCATTAAATGTAAATAGTCTAGATAGAAGATAACAGGAACGGATCTAGCTAAACTGAATACAGTGTATATATATATATGCAACACCTGGGATGCATATATATACACAATACACTGTAAGTGCAGCTAACTGACTGACTGTTCTGCCTAATCTATCTAACTCAAATCAAATGACACTGTCTCTCTCTCTCTCTATCTCTCAGCACACCGGAACACACACTACACAGGGCCGCCGTGCAGGCGGCCTTATATAGTGTGGGGTGTGTACTAAATCCCCTGAGCCATAATTGGCCAAAGCCACCCTGGCTTTGGCCAATTACAGCTCTCTCTACTGACGGCGCTGTGATTGGCCAAGCATGCGGGTCATAGTGCATGCTTGGCCAATCATCAGCCAGCAATGCACTGCGATGCCGCAGTGAATTATGGGCCGTGACGCGCCACACGAATTTAGCGCGAACGGCCCATAACGTTCGCAATTCGGCGAACGATCGAACAGCCGATGTTCGAGTCGAACATGGGTTCGACTCGAACACGAAGCTCATCCCTAATATTGAGCCTCAGATTACCTAGAGTCTACCCCAGAGCCTCAGATTACCTAGCGTCCATAGCCTATAATTCAAAACATTATCAGTTTTATTATAGCGTGTACGCTTGCTTGAAAGGCAAGGTTTACAGGCACCTCCTTCTAGTGTTTGATGCAAGCATTTTGGCACAGATCACATGGCACATAGTTTTTCGTCACTAAAATTACTGGTTTCATTTTACTGCATGATAAATGTGTTAGTGCATGTAATTTCATTGCACTGGTATTATTGGCATTCGGTGTCAGGCTATTGTAATTAGTTGTGCTAGACTTAAATCAGATCTAAGCCCTAAGTGGATGCCATGTGGCTTCCTAAAACACAGCGTGTTATAAAAAATTGCCACTTTTTTTCTAACATAAAAGCTTTTTTTTTTTTACTCATCTTAAAATTTTCTTCTAGGAGTTGATTACAGGAACACAGGAAATCTTCAAAATTTCGGGTTACGCTGCCGCATACAGGAGAGGTAGACACTGGCAAACAAAAACCGTAGGCCAGCCTAAGGTAACCCCTCTGTGATGACAATGTGGAATGGGCACCCCAAAAAGGCTGTGTAAGAGGGCCAGGTAGCCATGTTTTTTAGGACCCAGTTCACCCATTACATTTTTTTAAAATAAGAAAGCAGCAGTGACCTCCTTTCTGGACATGGCTACATTAGGACTTAATTTTATACAATTACCAGGTGTTTAGCTGCATTCCAGAACATTCTTATCAGTCCATTGAGAGGACACCAGACCTTCTTAACCCTATTAATCCAGTACACATTCAGTTTCACTCTAATAGCCTCATAAACATTCAGCCTAAGTTTAGGTAATTAGGAAAGCAAGCAGATATCCTCTCTTCACTAATCCCCTGTCATAAATAACTTAGGTGAGTAGTCACAGAACTCACATTGTGATCTATCTTTTCTTGTAGAATCAAAAACTTCAGTGTATTTAATAACTCCTGAGCTGATAATGGTAAAACCAGAATAAAGACATATTTACCAGTATCCATTAATTAGAAACATTTTATGCCCCAACACCATTATATTAGAAGGTACAGAAAGCAAACTGAACACATTATCTCTCTTCGATGAAATAGGCATCCAATAACCATCATGTTTGGATTCATTTAAAAGGTAGTTTCATGCTAGACTATAAAATACAAAAGTACCACACTGTAACCTGTTGGTATTTAAAGATATTATTACCTATAGAAAACTATCTGTGGGAGGGCAGCTACATTGTCATAAACATGGTGACATCCCATCGGTCACACCTCAGACCTCTTGATTGGTCAGACCATTTCTGCCAATACCCTCCTGCTGGACAAGAAAAGAGGAGCTGCATCCGCAATCCACAGCTCTCCTTTTACCATCACAAGGAATGTCATAACTTATGAGAGCCACTGAACCATCTTGCTCATTGATTGGACTTTGCCAACCATACTTTTTAAATATTTTCATTCTTTTTATTTTACTATTGTATTGTATCTTTTTCCTCAGTAATACTTTTTTCTGTAAATGTTTTGTTTGCATCATTTTTTAAATCATTTTTTTAATTTAACAATGTTTCAAAATCATTAATATTAGCTCTAGTGCAGTAACATAGAACTTAAAGAATCTCTGTCTCTTTGAAGAGCGCTACTACAGTGCCTTGAAAAAGTATTCATACCCCTTGAAATTTTCCACATTTAATCAGAGAAGCAGCCAAGAGGCCCATGGTAACTTTGGAGGAGCTGCAGAGATCCACAGCTAAGGTGGGAGAATCTCTCCACAGGACAACTATTATGCCCTGTACACACGGTCGGACTTTGTTAGGACATTCCGACAACAAAATCCTAGGATTTTTTCAGATGGATGTTGACTCAAACTTGTCTTGCATACACATGGTCACACAAAGTTGTCGGAAAATCCGATCGTTCTAAACGCGGTGACATAAACACGTACGTCGCGACTATAAACGGGGCAGTGGCCAATAGCTTTCATCTCTTTATTTATTCTGAGCATGCGTGGCACTTTGTCCGTCGGATTTGTGTACACACGATCAGAATTTCCGACAACGGATTTTGTTGTCGGAAAATTTTATAGCCTGCTCTCAAACTTTGTGTGTCAGAAAATCCGATGGAAAATGTGTGATGGAGCCTACACGCGGTCGGAATTTCCGACAACAAGGTCCTATCACACATTTTCCGTCGGAAAATCCGATCGTGTGTATGGGGCATTAGTCATGCACTCCACAAATCTGGCCCTTATGGAAGAGTGGCAAGAAGAAAGCCATTGTTGAAAGAAAGCCATAAGAAGTCCTGTTTGCAGTTTGCGAGAAGCCATGTGGGGAACACAGCAAACATGTGGAAGAAGGTGCTCTGGTTAGATGAGACCAAAGTTGAACTTTTTGCCCTAAAAGCAAAATGCTATGTGTGGCAGAAAAGTAACACTGCACATCACCCTGAAATATGGTGAATGAATGAATGAATGACTTGTATAGCGCTACCTATGCAAACTGAATCACCCCAGGGTGCTTTTTGTCACCGATGTCCATCTGCGTTATAGTGCGGTCCTTTTGCCCCATGGGGTCCTGACACTTACAAACACATACACATACAACATGCACATATTTGGCCAATTTTTTTGACAGGATCTAATTAACTTACCAGCATGTCTTTGGAGTGTGGGAGGAAACCGGAGTACCCGGAGGAAACCCACGCAGGCACAGGGAGAACATGCAAACTCCAGGCAGATGGTGTCGTGGTTGGGATTTTTAACCAGCGACCCTATTGCTGCTAGGTGAAAGTGCTAACCATTACACCACTGTGCTGTCCTGGTGGTTGCAGCATCATGTTGTGGGGATGCTTTTCTTCAGCAGGGACAGGGAAGCTGGTCAGAGTTGATGGGAAGATGGATGGAGCCAAATACAGCACAATCTTACAAGAAAACCTGTAATGCCCTGTACACACGATCAGACATTCCGACAACAAAACCGTGGATTTTTTTTCGACGGATGTAGCCTCAAACTTGTCTTGCATACACACGGTCACACAAATGTTGTCGGAAATTCCAATCGCCAAGAACACGGTGACGTACAACACGTACGACGGCACTATAAAAAGGAAGTTCAATACCAATTGCACCACCCTTTGGGCTTCTTCTGCTAATCTGTGTTTATCTCGTGTTAGTAGAAGTTTGGTGTGAGACGATTCACGCTTTTCAGCCTCGTGCTTTTCAGTTCGTTACTGCTCTTCAGTTTGTGCTTGTGGGTTCATATCTGTTCTTCAGTGCGTGTTGTCAGTTCGTTCCTGTCTTTCAGTGCATTCTATTTAATAGATCGTATCTGTTTTTCAGTGCGTTCTTGTCAGGCCTTTCTGATTTTCAGTGCGTTCTGTTAGTTCGTTCTGACCAGCTGACCGTTTTGAAGCCATGTTGCGGGTACGTACTCGTCGAAGAGTTTGTGCTGTGCAGGGGCTTGGTGTTGGAGTTCTTGCTTTGACCCAAGTCCAGTCCATGAACAGGGCGAAGAAGAGTTCATGGACGAAGAATTGGTTGCTCCAGCGTGACCAATTCTCGCATATGCCTTTGTTGCGGGAGATCCGTGAGAATAATCCTGATGATTTCAGGAATTATCCTCGGATGACGGACCCCGTTTTTCACCGTTTGTTGGCTTTGCTGTCCCCTTATATTATAAAGCAGGACATCTGCACGCGGCAAGCCATCACTTCTAGAGACCTGTTCTGCCATTATACAGGTCCTGCAGAAGGACTATATTAAGGTAAGTTTTCTCCTTTAACATCACATTCTATGTATTTAATGTTTGCTAATGTATTGTATTTATTTCATCATTCCCTAATTACCATGATTGTAATATGCTGTTAATGTCCTCTTTGTCCTCATGCATGCTGGAAGCTTTTAAAGTTCCTTTTTTGTCCTTCATGCATATTTGCCTTCACTAACCTCCCCAGCATGCTATTTTGGGCCCATACACACCTAACCTAGTCAGTTAACAATGTATTTTGTCAGCTCCATTGTAGTGCTTACCCTAAACACCCCCTAAAATGTGTATAAATGTTTATTTTGTCCTTAAATTCAGTGCAAGATGCTTTTTTTTGGGGGGGGGGGGGCAAACTCAATTGGAACCCTCCCTCCCCCCCAACCGCTAAGTCAACCGATACTAATACTCTATCTGCTGACTTTGCCAAACCCATACACACTATGCCTACCTCTTTTGTGGTCATATTTATGGATGAATTCACCAAAGCATGTAGTGCAAGGGCATGCCTGAATACTTTCAAATGGTACTGTTTAAAGTTTTGTTCTATTATCTTCATAGGTAATTGCAGAATGTAAAAATGTGCTTCAATTAGGACAGTATGTATTCGTATTTTTGTATTATAACACTTCTTACCTGTTCAGTGGGCTGCCAATAGTGTAAGTAAGGAGGGGCTGGCCAAAGTAACACACATTATTTATGCATTCAGCTTTCAATGAAGTGGAGAGGGTTATCTGTTCAAAACATCCCCCCCCCTAAAATTTTTACAATGGGCAATCAGAGGGGGTGAGGAATCTGATAAGTGAACCTTATACTTTTGTCTTTAAATACTCCTTAAAATAAATGTTATACTTATGTTGGCCAAGAATGTTTGTGTCTAATCTACTTGCAATGTTATGTGCAAAAGTACTGTTTTTTTTTCTTGTTTGACCTCACAGTTTCCTTCAAACCCATAGGAATGGCAGACTGTGGCATCCCAGTTTGCCCAGCATTGGGACTTCCCCAACTGCGGAAGGGCAATAGATGGGAAGCATGTCCACATCGTCCCACCCCCCAACTCCGGGTCGTACTATTATAACTATAAGGCGGCTGGCCAGAGCCAGAATAGTCGTGGCGGATGCATTTGGAATAATGGCCAGCCGGTTCTGCCTATTTCTGACAGCGATACACATGGCGGAATATAAACTGAACTATATTGTGCTTGCCTGCTGCATTCTCCACAATTACCTCAGAAAAAATGCAACAAACTATGTGGCCTCAGTTGGGACTCAAGCCGGATTTCAAAATACTAATCTGATGACACTTGAACCTGGTTGTCCTGGCTTGCCCCTCCCAAAGCGCCCGCAAAGTTAGACAAAGTTATCTCGAGTACTTTGCGGGTAGGGGGGCCTTTGAGGTGCCAGAGAATCTTTAAAACATTTTTAAAATAAATATTTTTTATAAACTGAAATATTTCATTTGATTTACTGCTTGTGTTTCTTTTAGCTGTCTCCTAGGTTATCCAATGGCCTTTTTTTTGCCCATTTTCTTCAATAGTGCAAACGTAATTTATTTGATACATGAGGTGACAATCTCTTCTTCAGCTAAATATTATGTTGTGGGTCTGCTACACACGTTGTTTTTGTTGTTAATATATGTAATGCATTCATGATAAAAATAATCATCATTTTCAGCACCATGAATTAATTGCTTTGAGTCCCTAAAATGGTCTGATTGGGGCAAATTTTAGAGCACTGTGGGGTTTATTTACTATAGAAAAATCCACTTTGCTCTGAAAGTGCACTTGTAGTGCAAAAGTGGATTCGCCTTTAGTAAATAACCCCCATTGTCACTGTAAACACCAACTTACTCCAAAAACTGGTATGGAGCATTGAAAGAAGAAGCCACACATTGTTGAGTTTAAAACATTTTACTCTGTGCACATTCACATGTTCGTTAGAAAAGGGATTTTTAACAAACCAACATCTTTGGTGTATAACATTTTTATATTTGACAGTAGAAATATCCTTTTTTTGGTTAAACAGGCATGTTTAAAACCATAACATACACAACTCAGGAACTTACAAAGTTCAACTTTGATAGAGTGAAGGTCAGACATTTGTATGTCCAAACTGTGTTGATCTTGCCTTCATCAAATGGGGTGATGTCACTCCTGTAAAAGCCAAATTTTGAAGATGCACACAAATTGGGAGTCAAAACGTGGATTTCCCTTCTGATCCCATGCCTAATGTCAACATGTGCTAGCTCCCATCATGGGGGATCAATGGATGTGTTTCAAGGGTGCAACCCCTTCCTCTCACCTACTTGAGTTGCAAGGAAGGGGTTGCACCCACAAAACGCGTACATTGATATCCCGTGATGCCAGATAGTACATGTTGACACACTGTGTGCATCTTCAAAATTTGGCTTTCAAATTACTTTAAAATTTTGGCAAAAATAAAAAATATAACGACAAACTGTAAAAAATTTTGGGTGTTTTAGACTCTGCCTAAAACATCAATGATGTTGTTGAGTCTTTTTTCAACATCATTGATGTTTTCCTTGATCTTCTCTAATTCCACCATTATCTCCCCGATGAGGATCTGTGCACTTGCACTGTTGAAATTAGTTTCTTCTTCCACAACATCCACATCACCTAAAAATAAAAAAACACACCATGTATTATAAATATGCAGGCATACATCTATTACCAGAAGCTGTGGTCTCAGACACTGACCTGTTGTGGTCACTATTTTGCCCAATTCATGAAACTCTCCTCCCTCCACATCTTCATGGTGTGTGGGGATTTAGGAGGTGTGGTGTTCTTGGTGTCCTCAGATGTCCCGAGTCTTTTCTCTCCTATGTGAATAAAAAAAAAAGGTATACTTAGCACACAGATATTTGAGGCAAGAAATAGGAATATGAAACATTGCTTGGAAGTGTTGTACAATTGTCTGTTTTGGCAGAGTTCCAAGCTGAAGACATGATTTTTTCCCTTTCTTAAAGCTGGAATACTTACCTGTTTTGGTAAAGTTTTACACATGAAGAGAACACTAGTATTCACTGGAGTACCTGTATGGAACACCCTAAAAAGGGTGTTCTGGTGTCCCACACTAGTGCTCCTTTGTAATGATTTGTAAATAGCTGCTGAGTGTCCTCTCCTTACACTGAATCAAGTTTGCATTTCATTCTAGTTACAAACCCATCTAGACAACAATGTACTAAACATATTTTAATACAAATAGGCCTGAACAAATGTAGTTAACCTGCATCTGCCAAAAACATCTTATTAGTGGTCGAACAAATGATGTTTACTACGAACGATTACTGTGCCCACGAACCTGAAACTTGCCAATTTAACCGCCATTTTAAACTGTCCAACAGTAAAGAAAAGCAAATGAAGCAGCATGCAAGTGAGAATAATAATAGGAACACAGGACAAACACTTACTTTTTAGAAGCAGTTTCCTGATCCTTCTGTACTGATCGTCCTCCCTCAATTTCAGGTCTGACCAGCGTTTCCTCAATTGCTCCTTGGATCGCCGAAAGAGAAGGGGTGGGAAATATACAAGAAAGAGGGTAAAAGGGGCGGAGTTTCACACATGCGCAGTGTAGATAAAGCATAACACGCGTGCGTCGTACGTACAATCTGTGAGTGGAGGAAGGAGTAGCCTAAGCGCCGATCATGCTAACGAAGGTACAATTCTAACTTGGGGCATCAGTGGTTAGTGGCCTATACTGCTTATAGATTGAGGCCTATATTGGGACAAGATTAGGAGAGTTTAGCCTGACATTAGGGTTTATCTTGTGTTGTATCTTGCAGAGAATATGGATAAATTTAATGACCACGACTTCCTCCCCAACTTCATCGATAAGTACAGGGAGCTGCCCTGTCTGTGGCAAGTGAAACACCTATTTTATAATAACAAAATAAAGAGGAAGGCAGAGATGGATCAACAGTTGGAATTGGTGAAGCCGGTGATTCCCACGGCAAACATCCCCTATTTGAAAATTAGTGGCCTAAGGAGCACATATAATAGGGAGCGCAAAAAGGTCCAGGATTCCATGAGATCAGGAGCAGCAGTAGATGACATTTATGTCCCCAGGCTGTGGTACTACGACAGACTGCGTTTTTTGTCAGACCAGAGTGAACCCAGGCAATCACTCTCAACCCTTCCTTCCACCTCAGCTGAGCCTTCCGATGTACAACCTGGGCCTTCCACCCAGGAAGAAGATGTGGAGGAGCCCAGCTTGACCTAGGTATAGCATTGTTCAACATGTTTCTTGTCCAAAAATTGAATGATGTTAACTAGATGCTATTATTGATCATTAATTTCTGATTTAACAAAGTGGTTTACATATCAATAGACAATAGTAGCCAAAAATGATTGGGACAAGAACGAAAAATGCTGGGGTCAGAATGATAGTCTTTTCTATTTGCTAACATTCAATTTGCAAAAGTCATGAGCTCAAAATTGTGTGTGATTTTACTCTTCCCTTCTCTCTCTCTTCTTTCTTTTGCACCACGGTTCTCTTCACCCTTTTTCACTTTTCCCTGCTCTGTCGCTTTTTCTTTCCCTGCTCTCCGTATGCTCACACCCCTCCTTGGTTACCTGACGCGGCGCCGGCCACACGTCACCGTGACGGCGGTGGCCCCGCTGCCAGGCGTCCTTCCCATTAATCTGTCCTCACAGAGTTGGGCGCATTCGCGACATACGTGGCGCTATGCGATAGGCTCCCTGGACCTCCAGCTGATGAGCAGTCGCTGGGTCCTAGTAAACACTGTTCCCCGAGCGGGCACACTCGGCATTTAAAGCCGATCGGGTACTATTAGGCATCTTTGTAAATGGCGATCCGCACTCCAAGATTTTTCACATGCCAGTACTCTCATATTGTCTTTACATATTACAGTTTTTAACACTTTAGGCGGGATTCTGACGTCAATCTGACGTCAGAGGGAGGGGGAGTGTACTATTTTCTTCATTCTTCTCATTCTACACATATTTTGGTGAACACTGTATATATATTGTGTTTGACACTATGCACCCCATCACTTGCCTGACAAAGGGGTCCTGCGTGGCCCCGAAACGTTGCACCTCTTTTGTGTGTAACTTCTTTCCATTAAAAAACCTTCTTGGACAACTTTTTACTGATCCATGGTGTGCTGGCGAAGATGTACGTTTGTTTGATGCTTCCAGAACCCAACTGGTAATTGCTACAGCACCCATTATTTTTGTGCCATTTGACCGGGAACGTGTGCAATTGGAATATCAGATTGAAATGTATGTGAGTTGGACCATACTCCTCCTCCACCTCCTGCCACAACTCCAGCACCACAGAAGGAATCATGGAAGGAAGTCAAGAGAGTGATGGCCTGGGTTCGGTCTGGTCTGGCAAAAGACGCAGGCTGTTGTAAGACCACAGCCTGGTGACATATATGTCATCTGCTGCTGCTCCCGATCTCTTGGAGTCCTGGATTGGATTGTGCTCCCTATTAAATGGACTCCTCAGGCTACCAATTTTGCTCCACTTTTGTTACATGCCGGCCGGCTTGTGTATGCGCGATATTGCTGTTTTTAAATGTAAGTAACTACTTGTTTTTTAATAAACGTTTGGAGGATATCACACTATGGCCAGTCTTCTTCTCTTTTGGGCTACTTGGGCTTTCTATTGAGTACGTGGATACTGGAAGTGGGCCCTAGTGAGTGATCCCCTGCCACCTGAATACTGTGATTCCCTGCCATCCGAGTACTGTGATGGTCAACGAGCTTAGAGGCCTTGGCTGGGCTATAGCCAACTGCCTTATTAAGCTTGCCGTCTGGTAAGCTTAATCAACAGCTACGGTGGTTGGGCACACTGCTTGTATATGCACACTGTGGTGTTATTGTTATTTTTTATATTTTCAATGGACATTTTGTTTTTCCTCATGTCAATTACTATGGACTTCATTTTTAGCGCAGCTTTCCCCATTTTTTACATTTCAAAAATACAGTGTCAAATTAACAAGGGACACCAACACCCACCAACCTCTTTGAGGTTAAAAAAATATTACGGAGCTCACTATAAAGAAAAAAAAAAAAATCAGGAGATCTTGATAAAAAAAAAAAAAAAAAAGTAGATCACTATAAAAAAAATAAAATAATAAACAATATTCTGGAGATCTGGCGATCTGGCGATCACGAGAAATAATAAAGAAATCAGTTTGTCGGAACTGTGTGTGAATATCAGCAGCAAAGCAACTTCATTATTCTAGCATTATAAAGAAAAAGAGAATGTGCTGCATTGAAAGATTTAAAAATTTGCAGCATGACGAATGTGCTATCTCCATTACGAACGCTAGTTTTACAAGACCGAGTGTTTCAGTCTTGTACTTGATTCAGAGCATGCGTGGAATTTTGTGCCTCGGACTTGTGTACACACGCTCGGAATTTCCGACAAAGTTTTTAGTCGGAAAATTGGAGAACCTGCTCTCAACAAATGTCCGATGGAGCATACACATGGTCGGAATTTCCGACAACAAGCTCACATCGAACATTTGTTGTCGGAAATTCTGACCGTGTGTACGCAGCATTAGAGTCTGCAAAAGACGTGAGACTGGGCCAGAGGTTCACCTTCCAGCAGGACAATGACCCTAAACATACAGCCAGAGCTACAATGGAATGGTTTAGATCAAAGCATACTCAAAGCATATTCATGTGTTAGAATGGCCCAATCAAAGTTCAGACCTAAATCCAATTGAGAATCGGTGGCAAGACTTGAAAATTGCTGTTCACAGATACTCTCCCTCCAATCTGACAGTTTGGGCAAAAATTTTACTTTCTAGATGTGCAAAGCTGGTAGACATACCCAAAAAGTCTTGCAGCTGTAAGTGCAGAGAAAGGTGGTTCTAAAAAGTATTGACTCAGGGTTGCTGAATACAAATTCACTCCACACTTTTCAGATATTTATTTATAAAAAAAATTGAAAACCATTTATCATTTTCCTTCCTCTTCACAATTATGTGCCACTTTCTGTTGGTCTATCACATAAAATCCCAATAAAATGCATTTACGGTTTACATGACAAAATGTGGATAATTTCAAGGGGTATGAATACTTTTTCAAGGCACTGTATATGGTAAATTTCTGGCTATACCTGTCTGTGGTGACAGTGTGTGTTACAGACATTTATTTTAAGTCATACAAAAACAAGGTGAAATATTAAAATTATTAACCCACAGTAGTGCACCAATATTTAAATAAAATCCCACAGAAAGAAACAATAAGTGAAAAAAAGTCCATAAAAATTGAAGAATAAGTCCAAAATTGTGAAAAAATAGTGTATGGGAACGATGAGGGATGGTGAGATCGCAGCATTGTGACGCCTGACACTGATTTTAATTATAGGCTTGTTCTTTTGAGTGTTGATGTAAGTGCATTACTTTTAAATAAAGTGGGTACCTTAAGGTTTTTACATTATTGGAGACGCTGTCTCTGTTTTCCACTACATGTGGATATCTTCATGACATCTGGATAGCGACTGGAGTCTTCTGGCGATTTTATATCTGCATAAGCGCTATTTGCCAGTCAGGAGAATAAATACCATTTGGTGAGTTTTAATAATTATAGAAATCCACCCAAGTAGACCCAGAGATTGCCAACATCCCGTTATAAGGAATCATGAATAGAGAGTACCCCCCAGTAAAAGTACTATGGGACTTAAGGGCAACTAACAAATATCAAAATATGAGAAAATAGAAATGTATTTATTTGTATAAAAGGTGTGGTGCATACATCACCATAAATCGAATACATGAAAACAAAGAGCAAAATAGGATCATGTAAATACAGTTCCTTCGGTATTGAGCCCGACGCTTTTCAGGACCGGTATAGAGTCCTTTCTTTAGGGGCATTCCATGTGAAGTATTACTGCTATACAACATTCTACTAATAAAACACAATTACAAATCAAAATCAGGATCAGTGATAAAGGAATTATGCAGGAGCATCGTTGAAGCAAAGTCTGGAAAAACATACCGATCCAAAGTGGGGTCTGCACTATGAGTACCACCTGATACAGAGCCAGAGGTAGGAAAGGGCTCAAATGTTACAGGGAAACCTTGAAGGATGTAAGACCTGGAACAGTCATCATCTCAGTTGCAATGTTTACGGACATCAGGTGAGTTTGAATAAGTGGAAGGCCATTTTTCCAAATTGCAGACTTAAACGGTACTGCTGATTTTACTGGTAGTATTACCAGATGCCGCAAGGAACAAAAATGTTTCTGTAGGAAGAACAGATTTTTTTTTATAAAAACATGATTGTACATATGGTTTAACCACTTGCCCACCGCCTAACGCAGATATACTGCGGCAGAATGGCACGGGCAGGCAAAATCACGTACCTGGTACGTGATCTGCTTCCCGAGGCAGTCGGCATCGTTTGGGGGGGGGGCGATCAATGCTGAGGGGGAGGCCAGTCATTTGTGGCCACCCCCTCGCGATCGCTCCCAACGAATGAAAATCTTCCTCTGCTGCTGTAATGTAAACAGCGGCAGAGGAAGTGATGTCACCTCTCCTCGCGTCGGTCTTTTTCGTTCCGGCGCCGAGGAGAGAAGACATCCAAGTGCACCAACACTACACTAACAGTAAAACACACTAGGCACACTTTTCACCCCGATAACCCCCCCGATCACCCCCCTGTACCCCCTGTCACAGTGACACCAATAGCAGTTTTTTTTTTTTTTTTTTTTACTGATTATTGCATTGGTGTCAGTTTGTGACATTTATAAGTGGTAGGGCAGTTAATGTTAGGCCCCCTTTAGGTCTAGGGTACCCCCCTAACCCCCCTAATAAAGTTTTAACCCCGTGATCACCCCCCGTCACCAGTGTCACTAAGCAATCGTTTTTCTGATCGCTGTATTAGTGTCACTGGTGACGCTAGTTAGGGAGATAAGTATTTAGGTTCGCCGTCAGCATTTTATAGCGTCAGGGACCCCCATATACTACCTAGTAAAGGTTTTAACCCCTTGATTGCCCCCTAGTTAACCCTTTCACCAGTGATCACCATATAACTGTTATGGGTGACGCTGGTTAGTTAATTTTTTATAATGTCAGGGCACCCGCCGTTTATTACCTAATAAAGGTTTAACCCCCTGATCGCCCGGCAGTGATATAAGTTAAGTTTTAGGGTCAGATAGGGTCTGCGTCGCCCCAGGCAGCGTCAGGTTAGTGCCAGTACCGCTGACACCCACGCACGCAGCATACACCTCCCTTAGTGGTATAGTATCTGAATGGATCAATATCTGATCCGATCAGATCTATACTGGCCTCCCCAGCAGTTTAGGGTTCCCAAAAAGGCAGTGTTAGCGGGATCAGCCCAGATACCTGCTAGCAGCTGCGTTTTGCCCCTCCGCCCGGCCCAGCCCAGCCCACCCAAGTGCAGTATTGATTGATCACTGTCACTTACAAAACACTAAACACATAACTGCAGCGTTCGCAGAGTCAGGCCTGATCCCTGCGAACGCAACAGTTTTTTTGGTAGCATTTGAATCAGTCGCTAACAGTCAGGAGCTTTTTTACCTGTGAGTCTCACTACTGTACCACTAAATTTAGAGCCCAAGATGGCAAATCAAAGGTACAGTAGTGAAGAGGCCTACACGTTTCTGAACATGACAGATAGTGAAGAGGAAGTCACTCATCTGTCAGATTCAGGCTCAGAATACGATCCTGTAGACAACAGCGGCTCTGTGACAGATAGCTCTGACGACGGAGTTGTGGTCCCTGCCAAGATCAGGCGTACCCGACCCCAATCTTCTTCTGCTGTTGTTGAGGTGCAGGAACCGCAGGTCCCTCGTATGGAGCAGAGCAGTACTAGCGCCGCTATTCCTTCTGGTGAAGTGGCAAGCACCAGCGGCCTAGTACACCCCGGTCGTAGTCAAACCAGCATTGCAGTAACATTTGGTGACGTGGCGAGTCCCATAAGTGCAGTTCAAGCTGGTGAGGTGGCAAGCACAAGTAGTGTCCCGCTGCCACCAAGAAGAATTGGGAACCTAATTGGGAACCCACCACTTCTGCAGCACCCGTACTTCCCCCATTCACATCCCCAACCAAATGCAGTTGGCTGCATGAGAGGCATTTTCTTTATGTCCTCCCGAGTACTCCTACCCAAGCACAAGTAGTGTCCCGCTACCACCAAGAAGAAGACAAACACAGGCCCTTCGTGCCCATAGTGCCCTTCCTGCTGCATTCGCCAATCCTAATTGGGAACCCACCACTTCTGCAGCACCCATACTTCCCCCATTCACATCCCCAACCAAATGCAGTTGGCTGCATGAGAGGCATTTTCTTTATGTCCTCCCGAGTACCCCTACCCAACGAACCCCCCAAAAAAGATGTCGTGTCTGCAGCAAGCGCCGATATAGGCGTGACACCCGTTATTATTGTCCCTCCTGTCCTGACAATCCTGGTCTTTGCATTGGTGAATGTTTTGAACACTACCATACACTAGTTGAGTATTAGCGTAGGGTACAGCATTGCACAGACAAGGCACACTTTCACAGGGTCTCCCAAGATGCCATCGCATTTTGAGGGACCCGAACCTGGAACCGGTTATAGTTATAAAAGTTACAGTTTCCAAAAAAAGTGTGTAAAAAAAAAAAAAAGTAAAAAAACAAAAAAATATATAAAATAAAAAAACCAAAAATAGTTGTCGTTTTATTGTTCTCTCTCTCTCTCTCTATTGTTCTGCTCTTTTTTACTGTATTCTATTCTGCAATGTTTTATTGTTATGTTTTATCCTGTTTGCTTTTCAGGTATGTAATTTTTTATACTCTATTATTTACTGTTTTATTGTTAACCATTTTTTTGTTTTCAGGTACGCCATTCAGATTTATTCATCTTGACAGCAACAGCGTTTGCTCCCATGATACATAAAGCCGTGACTCCAGCGCTGTCGGAGGTGATATATGCCGAAGCATGGGGGCAGCGGGGGCGGAGGAGCGATTTGCTCCTAACTTTTGGGGCAGATGCCCCCATGCTTCAGCATATATAAATGGTGCATGTATGCCCATCATTAGAAGTGGGTGGATGAAGGGAGGTATTCTAATGGTGGGCATACCCACCGATCAATCTCTTTTTTTCGTTCAGCCCACAGGCTGCATAAAAACGGAAAATTGTATCATACTTACCGTAATTTTCCTTTCCTGACGCCAATCCATGGCAGCATACTAGTGATAGTCTCCGCCTTTCTCCCCTCCATCAGGACCAATGGAATAGCATAAATTTGAGGCCAGTTAGGCCCCGCCCCATTCTTCGTAATTAGCTAGATACCGAAACGCACAAGGGTGGGTCCGTATGCTGCCATGGATTGGCGTCAGGAAAGGAAAATTACGGTAAGTATGATACAATTTGCTGTTTTCCTGACACCACCATGGCAGCATACTAGTGATACATATCCTAGCTGACAGGGTGGTTTCTACTTAACAAACCAAAATAATTATTTTATATATATAATATATATTTATAATATATTTTTTTAAATGGGACAGAAGACTGAACAGTCATTCCTCCGAAGCCCACTGATGACAAGGCACCCAGATCTATTCTGTAAAGGTTTAAAAGGTATGCTGGGAAAAGCATGCCACTTTCCTGTAGAATGAATCCATAGATGCTTTCAACTGGGCTGCCTATGAGGCCTCAAGCCCTCTGGAAGAGGATGCATCCTACCACTGAAGGAGGCTCACGACCCATTTCCCATCTGCACAACCAATCTTGCTAAAGTCCAGGAGGCAACCTCTCTTGCCTAATGAATTCCATCTGGAACAGTGAAAGACTTATCATATGAAATGAAAAGAGCAATTGTGGACAGAAACTTCTTTCAAGCTCTGGGACTGACCAATTTGTGTGGTTTTCTTGCTTGAACATCTGGAAAGTTAGGCAATGGACAGATGATTGATAGATGGAGGGCTGTCGCTACCTCTGATATAAGCTGAACTACAGGATGCAGCTCTACCCCTGTAACAAAAGCAATATGCTTTTCTGAAGCTCTAAGGGCTTGAAACTCAAACCGACTTCTGTTTGACAATTTGCGCTAAATACTGGTTAGTAAGCGATGTCTTAAACCGAACACTGCCCTGTAAACAGTTGAAATAAACCCCAACAGCATCGAAAGATTTTAATTGTGAAAGATTCTCTCTCACAGTTGACGAAACCTCCTGACTGTCTACAAAATTTTGCAAACTAAAGGGCCTTTGGCCAAATTAAACCTTGTTCTTGCTGACACCTGCAACCTCAAAAGAGTATAGGGTAAGGTTCATGTCCAATCTGACCTACAAGAAGACCAGAACACCTGCCACCAGAGGTACAGTAAGAATAATCTTGCCATGCAAAATAGAAAAAAAAAAAAAGATAATTTTGTTCCAGATTTTGGCATAGAGGCTGTTAGTAGAGTGCCTTTTGCACCCCCCAAAGTAGAGCTCACTCTTGGAGCAACTCTGGAGCAATCTAGGTTCTGCGGCTTCCCCTTTCCGCCATTATGCTTGCATCTCTGGTCTGTGCATGTGTGAAGGGGAATCGACTTCTGTATTCTGAAGTAGATAGCCAGGAAGCACCAAGACTCCTATGGTCAGAATGGAGGGGTGGTCGTGACTACCGTGCTCATTCTTGACAGCTTCCAGAGGAATTTCATTACGAGAGAAGTTGGGGAAAAACATATACAGTAGGCTAAATTGCAGTTTCATGGAGAAACTCAGCTTCTGTTCTCTGCTTTGGGGAGCGGAAACCGAGTCAGACCTCTTCTTAAATTGGTATTTGCTGTGAGATGCAAAGAAGCCTGTCTGTCGTAGGCTACCTGTGGACAAGCCTCCCCCTCATGCTCTGGCAAGCTTGCATGATGGACAGTATGTCCGTGTATTCCAGTCCCCTAGGAGGTAAATTGCTTCCGGAATTTGCTGGTGATCTTCCTACCCAGGCATTCTGGGTTCTACATCTCTCAATAGCATATTGCTGCGAGATCCTCCCTGGAGCTGAAAATACGCAATTGCTGTACTGTTGCTCAACCGCAAGATGACTGGTCACCCTTGATTCTGTGTAGCAAGGTCAAAGTGATAAAAAAGGCTGCCTGACCTTCCAGTGCTTTCGAAACTACCTTCCTTGGCTAGCAATCTCCGCTTGCCTTGACCGACAGACCCTCACAGTGCGCCTTCCAGGCTGTCTTGCCGATATGATTCATCACATTGATCCAGTCAGCTGGTTCGTGACATCCTCAAGGTCTTTCCATCAGCGCGGACCGCTATACATACTGCGTGACACTGATCATAGCTGCACCGGATCCCGTTTCCTCCATTGTAGTTGAAACTGGCACTGGTGCCCATGCACACAAGGAATCATCGGTATGAATGGCAACATTACGGCCAGGAGGCTGAGACACCTAGAAGTCTTCCAGGAAGTAGAGGCATCTGATCTCAGAATTCTCCTTATGACCATCACCGTCCTTTTCTGATGGATGAAAACCAGAGGAACCAGTAGAGCCCACACAGGCACTTTAACTGTTGGAAAGCAAAAGTTGGCCTTTTTTTTTTTTTATGTAGAAAGGAATGATTCCCAGGTAGTGGCAAATCTGGAGACCTCGTTCTCCAAGAGGAACTGACATGGCACTGAAACCTCTGTGAATATTCTTGGAGATATTCATAGGCTAAAAGGTAGGCTGATAAAGCGGAGATGTGTCCAACCAATCGCCAAATTTACTTACATTGGAATAAAAAAGAAAGGAAAAAATTTTGGGATGTAAGGCTAAGAATCCTGACGATCTAACGAAAGCCTCCAGCCATCTGCTGCAAGCGAATGCTTCTCTCCAACCCCCGTGATCTACAAACAGGGGTGGTTAGGAAACCTACAATCTCTCCTGTCAGATGGGACCAGGACAGCTCCCCTCTGAGTCTGAAGTGTAAGTATTGTAACCGCCGTGGTTGCAGTGGATCTGGCAGCTCCGAGGGGGAGAAAAAGGTCCGGAGAAGGAACAGCGAGGAATCCACCGAAGTGAACATGAGTGCCTATCCTCCAATGATCTGCATAATCCACTGTCCAGTAAACCGTGATGCATGCCCACTGGGACTTACCTTAAAAGTCTGGGGATACGCCCGGTAAAAGGGTTTTGTAGGTACCTGCGGTACACCCAAAGATTTTCATTTATGGACCTTATGAAAGGTTGCCCCTAGAGAAGCGGAACCTAGCAGGGGAAACATATTTCTCCCTTTATTTATTATTATTATTTTTTTTTTTTTTACTTTCCTGCTTTCTGTTATGGGAGAAGAACGGACCCTCCTCCGGTCACTTCCGACATGGCTGTCTCTGGTTTCATATCAAACAGAGATCTTGCACTATAAAGTGATTATTCCAATTTTTTTTCTAGGAAGCCAAACACAGCCATGGGTCTCAACCATAGGGTACCCCTTGCCGTAACTGAGTATAGCATTGCCTTGGCCAGGCACCAGGTTGAGACTATTGCTGCTTCCGCAGTGAAATTTGCCGATACATCTTGGCCGGGTCCCAAGATATCAGCCCTAAGGATTTCCTTCCCAACCATATCCTGGGAGCAGAAACACAAAGTACCCGTCACCAAGGTAAGGGCCTCTGTTGAGTGGCAGGCCCTTCCCAGCCGCCACCCTATTGCACAACAGCCGGTCCCACTGTAGGCATTGATTTCAGCGATGCTATATCCGCCTTGAATGAAAGCAGTTTCCTAATGGAAAAGTGATTGCTCATTGAAAGGGTAAATATGACTTTGTCTTTTAACCCATGTAATGGTCTGCATGACTGCCTGGATACACAGTTCTCCAAAGAAAAACTGCAACCAAGTAGCTCCAGATCTTCCTCTGGTGCAAGGGAGCTAAAATCATTTGCAGGCTGCGCCCCCTCATCAGGAGTACTGAGAGGATGAGTGATCCATGAGGCAGGTTGTTCTGCTAGTGGCTAGACCCGCAACAAGGGGGCTGACTAGCTAGAGTAATTACAGTGAGTTTAAAACAGAAGTTTTGTGCCACCTTATAAGTAATAGACATTCGGTATTACCTGTCAGCTGCAAACTTCATCCCCTGTTTGTTGTTGCCATAACAACTCACCTCTATATAGCGCGGGTGCCCACGTAGTCACGGCATCTGCTGAAGAAGTCCCCGCCCACTGGGACGCAACGCGTCCAGAACGTGACGTTGTGACGTCATCCGCGGCTACCGCGCATGCTCCATCGCTTGTACACACTCTGCTGTTTTTATGCACTGTTACCATCCTGGCACTTGTGAAGTGCCTGTTATGTAAGTGTTTTTCTTTACCTTGTAATAAAGTATGGCATACGGAGAGCACTATGTTTGTCCCTTTCTATTTATATGAATTATGCTGACCCCCCCGCTACGTGGTTATCTGGAGGAGTCTCCTGTCACTGGACTGAACCTTCACTTTCATGATCCCTATGGGAATGCTTTCATGACTCTTTATTCAAGGTTCTTGGTCATCAGGTGAGAGGCCATTCGGTATATGGTGAAGGGCACTTCTATCAGTCACATAACATTGCTGTGAAAATCACGTTTGCTTGGTGGATTCATACATGAAATCTGGACATTATTTGTGCTCTGTATATTTTGAAGGACCTTTACCTTATTGATATCTTTTTATTCCTGGATGTTTTTTCTTTTGATTTTGATTTTGTTTAGCGCTGCACCCATTTTACTTATTTGTCTTGAGGGATTTGATCGTTTGACCCTGGTGTTCAGCTGCTTTCTGGCTTTTGCATACATGCAATGATATATATATTCTTTTATATAAACTTCAACCAGGCCGACTTCACTCACCAGCCTCCTGGGCATAGGCACTGCGCCACAGGTCCTGCAGGACTCTTGTTGGGGTGCTGGGTTTGGGAAAGAAGAGCTAACACGTTTTCCCTGGAACCTCTCTCCTGAGTGGGAGTGGCATCCGAGCTATGCTTGTCTGAAGAATGTCCGCCTTTCTATGGCCTCTGGCACTGGCCATTGAGAGCGTGGGCACGCGGAGCTGAAGCAAATCAAAGCAATCTGCATGAGAGGGCACTCTTTTCCTGAAAACTTATAAAACACACTGGTCCCCACCCTAAGTGTTGAGGGTCTTTTGTATGGGTGGTGACTGATACTCGTACTGTGGAGAAATGGGACGACCAGCTGAGAGACGGACAGCTATAGAAAGACAAAATAGAGGAAAAATAGATAAGGCAACAGAGACTTCGCTTCTCCCTCTAATAATGTATATCTAAATATATACATCTACACACTCTCTCCTTTCCCCCCCCTTTTTTTTTTTTTAAAACGATATGCATGCATATATAAATACGTGCACATACCGCTTCATATAACACCTCCCCCACATACATACATACCAACCAACATAAGAACACACACATATATACACAAACATATACATACCGCAGAGGGTCAGCCTGGGGCAGGGTCAAGAAAGGGTTAATCGAAGAGGGCAGATATTTCCCCTTCAGACCTGCTTATTGTCAGCTGGGCTGAAAGTCTCAGAGAGGAGCTGTTTGAGTAGGAGAGACACAGCAGCACGCTGTGTGAAAATGTCCATTGCTGGATGGTGTGCTGGGTGAGCTTAACCACATAAAGACTCTAGCTCTGATTGGAGCCATGAACTATTATCTATAAGCCTGTGCGCTGCTCAAACTGTGAGCTGTACCTGTGTGCACAACCGTGTGACAAGACAAGTCTGTCTTATCTTATGTTTATTTTGCTGAATAAAGCCACTTTTGTTTTAATTAGCTGGCTCAGAGCCAGCTGTCCACCCCTCTGATCCCCTACAATACACACATCCATATTATATTATATATATATATATATATATATATATATATATATATATATACATACACACATACCCACCTGCCCCAAACCTATACATACACATCCTACAAACATAAGCTATACCTACAGCCGGCCTAGGACAGCAAGGACAGAGAACCTGTCTAGGGGGAGTGATGTATCCAGACCAGTGCCACTGCAGGAGGAAAAGAACAGGAGGTGCAGAAAATGACAGGAGACAAACAAAGGCAAAGGTAAGAAGGATGCAAAGCTGGCCTCCCCAAACCCAACAAGCGTTGCAGACACCAATCTTAAAGGCAGATTTCATACCTAAATAGGAAAAACTGATCAGCTGCATCAAGACCCACAGAAGGAGCTCCCAAGCTACTGTGGCGCTTTTAGCAGCCTGATACTGGGACTTCGTACTGGGGGAGGCTTAACCCAGGCGGCAGCTGCCTGGAGGCAGAGGGGGGAACATAGTACTGCTTACTCTTCACTGGTGCGTGGAGGTATGAGGACAAAAAGAAGAATGAGGCGGGGCCTAACTGGCCTTAAATTTATGCTATTCCATTGGTCCTGAGGGAGGGGAGAAAGGCGGAGCCTATCACTAGTATGCTGCCATAGTGGCGTCAGGAAAAAAAGATTACAAAATATGCCCAACAAGGACCAGCAACGTACTGGTATGTTGCTGAACTTTGAGTGGTTATACCAGAATGATGCCTGCAGGTTTTAGTTATCATCTTGATATCATTCTTTTCAGCCAGCAGTTGGCTTTCATGTAAAAGCAATCCTAGCAGCTAATTAGCCTCTAGGCAATGCCCCCCCCCCACCGTCTTCCATGTTTTTCTCTGGCTCTCCTGTCCCAACAGGGAACCTGAGAATGCAGCCGGTGATTCGGCCAGCTGACCATAGAGCTGATCAGAGACCAGAATGGCTCCAATCATCTCTATGGCCTAAGAAACCGGAAGCTACGAGCATTTCATGACTTAGATTTCGCCTGATGTAAACAGCGCCATTGGGAAATTGGGAAAGCATTTTATCACACTGATCTTGGTGTGGTCAGATGCTTTGAGGGCAGAGGAGAGATCTAGGGTCTAATAGACCCCATTTTTTTCAAAAAAGAGTACCTGTCACTACCTATTGCTATCATAGGGGATATCTACATTCCCTGACATAACAATAAAAATGATTTAAAAAAAAAAAAATGAAAGGAAGAGTTTAAAAATAAGATAAAAAAGAAAAATAAATAAAAAAAAAAAAAAAAAAAAAAAAAAGCACCCCTGTCCCCCCCTGCTCTCGCGCAAAGGCGAACACAAGCTTTGGTCTGGCGTCAAATGTAAACAGCAATTGCACAATGCATGTGAGGTATCACTGCAAAGGTCAGAACGAGGGCAGTAATTTTAGCAGTAGACCTTCTCTCGTAAATCTAAAGTGGTAACCTGTAAAGGCTTTTAAAGGATTTTAAAAATGTATGTAGTTTGTCACCACTGCACGTTTGTGTGCAATTTTAAAGCATGTCGTGTTTGGTATCCATGTACTCGGCCTAAGATCATCTTTTTTATTTAATCAAACATTTGAGCAATATAGTGTGTTTTAGTGCATTCAAATTTTTAAAAAAGTGTATTTTTTCCCTAAATAATGCGTTTGAAAAATCGCTGCGCAAATACTGTGAAAAAAAAAATGAAACACCCACCATTTTAATCTGTAGGGCCTTTGCTTTAAAAAAATATATAATGTTTGGGGGTTCAAAGTAATTTTCTTGCAAAAAAAAATAATTTTTTCATGTAAACAAAAAGTGTCAGAAAGGGCTTTGTCTTCAAGTGGTTAGAAGAGTGGGTGATGTCTGACATAAGCTTCTAAATGTTGTGCATAAAATGCCAGGACAGTTCAAACCCCCCCCCCCAAATGACCCAATTTTGGAAAGTAGACACCTCAAGCTATTTGCTGAGAGGCATGTCGAGTCCATGGAATATTTTATATTGTGACACAAGTTGCGGGAAAAAGACAATATTTTTTTTATTTTTTGCACAAAGTTGTCACTAAATGATATATTGCTCAAACATGCCATGGGAATATGTGAAATTACATTCTGTTGCTTCTCCTGAGTACGGGGATACCACATGTGTGAAACTTTTTGGGAGCCTAGCCGCGTACGGGAGCCCGAAAACCAAGCACCGCCTTCAGGCTTTCTAAGGGTGTAAATTTTTGATTTCACTCCTCACTGCCTATCATAGTTTCAATGGCCATGGAATGTCCAGATGGCACAACCCCCCCACAAATGACCCCATTTTGGAAAGTAGACACCCCAAGCTATTTTCTGAGAGGTATGGTGAGTATTTTGCAGACCTCGCTTTTTGTCACAAAGTTTTGAAAATTGAAAAAAGAAAAAAAAAATTTTTTCTTTTCTTTCTTCATTTTCAAAAACAAATGAGAGCTGCAAAATATTCATCATGCCTCTCAGCAAATAGCTTGGGGTGTCTACTTTCCAAAATGGGGTTATTGGGGGGGGGGTTTGTGCCATCTTGGCATTTTATGGCCTTCGAAACTGTGATAGGTAGTGAGGAGTGAAATCAAAAATTTACGCCCTTAGAAATCCTGAAGGCGGTGATTGGATTTCGGGGCCCCGTACGCAGCTAGGCTCCCGAAAAGTCCCACACATGTGGTATCCCCGTACTCAGGAGAAGCAGCAGAATGTGTTTTGGGATGTAAATTCACATATGCCCATGGAATGTTTGAGCAATATATCATTTAGTGACAACTTTGTGCAAAAAAAAAAAAAAAAAAAAGAAAGTTTGTCCTTTACCACAACTTGTGGCAAAATATAAAATATTCCATGGACTCAACATGCCTCTCAGCAAATAGCTTGGGGTGTCTACTTTCCAAAATGGGGTCATTTGGGGGGGGTTTGAACTGTCTTGGCATTTTATGGCCTTCAAAACTATGATGGGTAGTGAGGAGTGAAATCAAAAATTTACGCCCTTAGAAATCCTGAAGGCGTGCTTGGTTTTCGGGGCCCCGTACACAGCTAGGCTCCCAAAAAGTCCCACACATGTGGTATCCCCGTACTCAGGAGAAGCAGCAGAATGTGTTTTGGGATGTAATTTCACATATGCCCATGGAATGTTTGAGCAATATATCATTTAGTGACAACTTTGTGCAAAAAAAAAAAAAAAAAAAAGAAAGTTTGTCCTTTACCACAACTTGTGGCAAAATATAAAATATTCCATGGACTCAACATGCCTCTCAGCAAATAGCTTGGGGTGTCTACTTTCCAAAATGGGGTCATTTGGGGGGGGGGGGGGGTTGAACTGTCCTGGCATTTTATGGCCTTCAAAACTATGATGGGTAGTGAGGAGTGAAATCAAAAATTTACGCCCTTAGAAATCCTGAAGGCGTGCTTGGTTTTCGGGGCCCCGTACACAGCTAGGCTCCCAAAAAGTCCAACACATGTGGTATCCCCGTACTCAGGAGAATCAGCAGAATGTATTTTGTGGTGCAATTCCACATATGCCCATGGCCTGTGTGAGCAATATATCATTTAGTGACAAGATTTTGTCAATTTTTTTTGTCAATATTCAATCACTTGGGACAAAAAAAAAATTAGTATTCGATGGGCTCAACATGCCTCTCAACAATTTCCTTGGGGTGTCTACTTTCCAAAATGGGGTAGTTTGGGGGGGAGTTTGTACTGCCCTGCCATTTTAGCACCTCAAGAAATGAGATAGGCCGTCAAACTAAAAGCTGTGTAAATTCCAGAAAATGTAGCCTAGTTTGTAGACGCTATAACTTTTGGAAGGGAAGGGGGTAACTTTCAGGTAGGGGGTAAATCCTTCCGGGGCTGAAGTGGTTAAGGGTGATAAATTAAGTAATGTATTTAACAATAATATTATTGTTCGAACAAAATAAGTTACATATTTATATATTGTATCGCAGTCAGTGGTATGGCATTTAAAATTTGGTGAGTTTTAGTCTTAAGAGAGTGGAACCTGTACAAAACACTGTGGTGGAGGATATGCAGTATGTGTTTTCAGAGTGATACACTACTTTTTCACAATTTTAGCTTTTTATTCTTCGATTTTTATGGACTTTGGTTTTTCACTCACCGTTTTTTTCTGTGAGATTTGATTTGAATATTGGTGCACTACTGTGGATTATTAATTTTAATATTTCACCTTGTTTTTCATTATATTAAGTAGCAGCATATGGTGATTGATAGTAGACATTTATTGAGTATTTAGGATATTTTATGAGCACAGTGCACTTTTTTAATATTATTTTAAGTCATAATTGTTATAGATAATATTGTGAACTTTTGATATTTTACAATAAAATTATCTGGTGGCAGAGTAAAGAGTTAATTGCTTAGTTAACCAAACCCAGTGATAAGCACTCTTGGTCTGTTAGCACTTTGACCGGCCATTTGTCACAAGTTGGTGAAGGTGGCAGTGATCTGACACTGCATCCCTCATAGCCTCCTACTACTAGCATGTGTTGTAACCAACAAGCATGATCATGAACACAGATGATAGGACCTGTGTCCCTAAATAGATTCCAAGAAAAGGATTTTATGGCGAGTCCAAAAATCTATTTTCTTTCTCGTTCTTTTAGGGACACAGGAGGTCTTTAACTTTTGGGACAACCAAAAGTAGTCTGATGGGTGGTTAATGAGCAATAATGATCTATAAACTTGCTGCGGACACTGAACAGCTTTATGCGAGCCAAGCCCTGTAAGCACTACATGGCACTTGAGCACCTGACACAGCTACTGTCAGCAATTCACCAATAGCAATAAGCTTGCTGATTATAGTGCATAACCATCTCCATTACCTATATGGTGAATCATCACTGCCCATTATGCACTGGTGAACATTCCAGTACACCGCTATACAACCTTATTCACTCAGCAACCAGTATGCTTACCTTCCCTCAAGTACCCTGATCTGCCAGCAATTGCCCTAACAACTTTCCCATTCATCTTAGGGTCCGGGCCCTCCTTCCCCCGCCACCCCCTCTCCTTGTTCCATGTATATGTTTCTCAGTGGCGCACTTTACTAATTTTCCAATTGGAAATACATACATATGCTATTTTTAATTTGACTGATTAGCCACCGAGCAGCATATAACCCGTCCGGACAGCGTCTTTGCCGTTATATGTTCTGTGTGTTCTGTTTGTCGTGTTGGTTTTTTCCTCATGTCATCCACTGAGGATGTTTTTGCAACTCACCAATGCCATAATATCTAATTGTATGTCTATCTCACCCAGGTGTTTTATTTGCTAAATATTAATAAATTGTTACCTTTTATCAACCAATATGTACTGACCATTAATCGCTAAAGTAACCACTTTTCCCTACCGGTAATCTATACCGTATACCTTCCCCGTTCCCCGGTCCCCTCCCTATTTCTATATGATGGGTGGTTAACACAGCAAACTAAGGCTAAAATGAAAAAAACTGGAGACTGCCTCTAGCTCATCAAATGAAGCCAAAATGTTCAGCAGAAGAACTTGGAGTTCAAGTTAAAGGACCAGATTGCAGCTTTGCAAATCTGGGAAACAATTTACAAGGTCTTAGGTCTAGTATAGTTTACCTTGACAGGAAAAGGTGTAATCTGATCCTTGAGACCATAAGCTTGAACGATGGATCTGCATGAACCACATAGAAATGGTGGAATGAGAAGCCGAAGTATCCTTACAGGTATATGTACCTGGACGTGCATCGTAGTGAACACAATATACAGGGATATGCAAAATGATTATCAGCACTGACATACGTACACCAACACGGGTTGAACTGGGTGGACTATTGTCTTTATTCAACCTTACCTACTATGTAACTATGAATGACAAGTAGAGATTCAGTCTTACTGAAAGAAACTGTGACTGAGAGATGTCTCACAGACAAAGCCACACTAAGACAATGGAGGAAATCTCCTTTTGGTAAACTGGAGCCGAACATAGGGATGGAAGAATGATGTCCTGGTTGAGGTGAAAGGCAGAATCTACCTTAGGCCTCTTTCACATGGACTGTCCGTTCAGGTCTGCCTGTCAGTTTTTTAGGCGGACCTGAACGGACACTCCATGGAGGTCTATGGAACGTCGGATGTCAGCAGTGACATGTCCGCTGACATCCGACCTGCTCCGATCCGAAAAAATGTAAGGGCTCTTTCACACAGACGATCCGTATGTCCGTTTTCGGATGAAAAACGGACATACATGTATCCCTATGAAATAGCGGATGAACATCCGCTGACATCCGACCCGCTCCGGAAAAGTGTAATGGAGGAAAACCCTACTTTTCCATCCGTTTTCGGATCGGATCGGGTGACGACGGACTCTACGGTCCGTCGTCATCCGATCCCCCATAGGGGAGAGCGGCGTTCTGATAGGTCCGTCGCTGCACAGTGTGTCTGTCATCTTCCTGCTCAGCGGGGATCGGCGGAGCGATCCCCGCTGAGCAAGCGGGTGTTCACGGGGCGGATCATCACTGATCCGCCCCGTGTGGAAGAGCCCTAACGGAGGAAAACCCTACTTTTCCATCCGTTTTCGGATGGGATGACGACGGACTCTACAGTCCGTCATCACCCGATCCCCCATAGGGGAGAGCAGCGCTCTGACAGGTCCGTCGCTGCAAAGTGTGCAGCGACGGACCTGTCATTTTCCTGCTCAGCGGGGATCGGCGGAGCGATCCCCGCTGAGCAAGCGGATATTCACGGGGCGGATCATCACTGATCCGCCCCATGTGAAAGAGCCTATAGGCAAGAAGGAAATCATGGACATTAATACCACCTTGTCCTTATTCTAACCAGAAAGGGTTCCTCGCAGGATAAGGTTGTCAATTCACATACTTTCCTAGCAGAGTTGATGGCTACAAAGAAGGCTACCTTGTGGGTGACAGTAGTACACGGATACACAGCATTGGGCACTGGCTGGTGTTATATTTCTTTCTCAACTGTACATGGGCAATGTTTTGATCAGCTAAGAGAAGAGTTCCCTATCCCTTGACATTACTTTTACCAGTACAACTACGACATGCGCTAAACACACAGGCTGGATATTCTGCTCTCCGACTGGCCAAATCCTACTTCTTGGACTCTATCATGTTAAAGACTGATAAGAAGGGAGCGGTTTCTAGAATTTACTCACATTTACTTATGCAGAAACAGGATCTGGCTACACTGCCATGTAGGAGGAAATGGGAGGCTGATATAGGTCCCATAGCTGGACAGGGCTGGGAGGCGGCTGTACCATTAGTGTCAGCTGTACAGAAATTGTCTCAGCTATTCATTCTCCACCGTACACCAATACAATTGTTTACCAGGGGAAGAGGGGATTCCCCTATTTGTCCTAAATGCAAAGTCTATACTGGGGATTTCATTCATATGATCTGGAAATGCCCCAAACTTGTTTGATATTGGGGAGAGGTCATTACTGTTATTAATCAGACATGATGTACAACTCCCTATGAATCCACTGATTTGCCTCCTGGGGGCAGTGGAAGCTGAACATTATACTCCGTCAACTTGCATAGTGTCGTACACAATGGATTGAGTAGGTAAATTACATTTGTATTAGGGAGAACACATCGCCATAGAAATTCATCTAAGAAATTTCTGTCAATATGGCAGTGTTGGCTTGATATTCCCACATTAACCCCTCCACAGCTCACCCTAGATAAATTGTTGCAAATGTAGGCTCAACTATTGAGCTTGCTGGCCCAGAGCTTCCTTACAATTGTACTTTTGCCTTACAACAATTGACATACACTGAAGGAAAAAACTCTTATCTAGTTCAATGATGAGATTTTGAGTACATTTCTGTTTTTGGGATGGGATGCCATAAGATCACATCAGGAACAACACTGGGTCCAGCACGTTGATGAATACCGGAGTTTCAGACAAGAGGCTGAAAAGGGAGAGGCACGAGCTGGTAGTGCAGAAGCCAACAGGATGCACTGGTAAGATGGGTACACTAAGGTAAGCATTCTTGACCACCACATAGTTTAAAGTACAACTAAAAGACAAAACTTTTTTGTTTTGTATAGAGTGGATATGGATTTGAACACCTGTAAATGTTTTTATTGCTACCTCTGCCCCCATTAGGGAAATTCACCCTCTCCTGATTGGCTGAGGAGGCGGTGTGCATATGATGTCACGCTCTCCACCTCAGCCAAACAGTCACGCTAAAAGGATTCTTTTGCTGGAAAGAAACCAATGCATGTGTAGTAAGACAGAAGGGTAGAGTTCTGTAGTCTGGCAGTCCTAACAACAATGGGTGGCATTTCTGATAAGATAAGGCACTATACTGTCAGCCCAGAAAAAAAAAAAAAAAATAAAAAAAAGAAGAGGAAGGAGGGGGGGTTTATGTTGCACATTTTAAGTGGCAGTCCCTACAAGATAGCTGCCACCACTTGCAGGAGACATAGTCCACATGCAGCTCATCACATCTCACCAATCATAGTTATACAGACAGGCACACATGCTACCGCTCCACAAGCGTACCCAAAGCTTGGCTGACAAATTACTTTCTTCAGTAAGGTAGTTTCCTTTAATAAAACCAGACACTGGTCAATATTTAAGACGTCAAAATGATAAAAAAAAAAAAAAAAAAAAAAAAAGTAAATCACAGAAGTCCGATAGTAATTTACAAGAAAAATTGAATATAGATACAGAGGTAGAAAGTCGCTATACAATGGTTTTCTAACTATATTTTTACTTCATTCAAGGCACAACTGTAAAATGTATTCTATACAAAAACATAAAAAAAAAGTAGTTTTATTTTGCAGCACACTCACAAAAAGAAATCTTTACACCTCTACATATTTCACATGTACAAGTACAGGGAGAAGAAGTTAATGTCTGCATAATTTGTTTTGCAGACAATGTTTTAATCTACAGCATAAAGTGATACCTTTCCATTCATTTTGTGCAAGTTCTGCCACCTTTACTGAGGCCTAGTAACCATGAGGGTAGACATTTTGTATTGTACATAAGTAGAATAAAAGCCTATGGATTTATTGGTAATCAAGGACAATCATCACTTGGCTTTTTCTTAGGAAAGGCTCCAAAGGCCTCATTAACAAAATTAGCTTTATTAAAAAGTGGAGCTTTCAGTAACTGTAGGAATACATTCTGGACATCTTCCATTATACTGCAAGAGTAAAATTTTTCAAAATTACTATTCCTTTACCATTAAAGAGTAGTCCTTAAGCTCCATTCAGGTAACTTTGGTGCGGGGGGGGGCATTTTCTGTTTTCTCGATTACAGTATTGTAAGGGCTAGTCGACAGGAATTTCTGTTAAGGCCTATTCACACTTGCATTAAAAACAGGTATTTAGGGCACATTTTTCTGCTCCTTAAACACCTAGCAAAGCAGCCTACAATGGATAATACAGACAGAGCTGTTCTCATTTGAAAAAACGTAGTGTTTGCGCTGCAAACTTCTCCCAGACATGTCGAGTCTGGGAGAAGTTGAAACTGGTCAAACCCCTTCAAGTCTTTAGGTAACATGCAGCAAACGCACCTGTGGAGTCTATAGCACGTTTGACAAGCATTTATGAAAGATCAGGGAGGTGAAAAAAAATATATAATATTATTTATATATATATATATATATATTTATATATATATATATATATATATATATATATATATATATATATATATATATATATATATATATATATATATATATATATATATATATATATATATATATATATATATATATATATATATATATATATATATATATATCTCTCGATATCTATATATCTATATAGATATATTATCTTGAATGGCATCTGGGGTGCATTTTTTAATGTGCACTAACACTATGGGTGCTATGGTTCATGCAAGTGTAAACTTAGCCTGAAAGCTGCCTTCTGCATTTGAGCATAGAGCTACTCAAAAGTATGCATTTGAATGCAAAACGCTGCGTTCAAACTGCTTTGATTGCAAAGCAAATGCATCTTAATAGGACTTGCTGCATCCAAAGAAACCCAACACAAAGCAGCCTCAGAATAGACATCAATGCGAAACTATTCAGGTAAATGGGAATGTGTAGTTTTTCATGCATTTTGAACATGTCAAATGCAGCAAAACCATAAGCACCAACATTGTAGTTAGTCACAAGTTAAGAGACTGATCGGTGTCACACATTTGTGTGACACCATACAGACACCAGGAGTTACATGATTGTGTCCCCTCTAAGCACATTAGTGCAGGAAGAAGAGGCCAACCCTGCAAAAATTCCTGAACAAACAGATGGTGCTTTCCTTCCAAATGAGAAAAGCAGATAGAGGGAGTACTCAGGGAGCAATTATAAATACCTACATATAATACAGACACATTACTTAGTATGCATGGAATGATCATGAAAAATATCTGATCCAAGGTCCACTTTAATAATACACCAAACACTAGAGAGCAAAGACCCAAAGCAACCAATCACAGATCAACGTTTAGGCCTGGTTCACACCTATTTAGATTGGTTGATATTAGTTATAGCACACCACTGAACCATGGGCATTAAATGTCTCTAAAATTAAAGCATAGTGCCCATAGCAGGTAAGAGCAGTAATTATTATTCCATTATAGGTTAGAATTAAAGTGTGAACAGATGTGTTGCTACAGGAAAAACATTTATATATGTGTGTCTTCAGGTCATAAAAAAAAAAAAAAAAAAAAAAAAAAAAAAATCAAAAAAAAAAAAAATCTGGCTTTTAGACAGGCCATCCTTTTCCGTGTGCCCAAAGCTTGCACACTTAAAAACATGTATGCATTGCCCAAATGATTACAAAATAAAATATCCCATACATCATTAACACAGAAGTTCTCTTTTTTTTTTTAAAGACAACCAACAAGTAGGGTTTCTATAAAAGAGGAGACTCTATCATAAATCGCTTCTCATTGCTCAGTGTTTGTACACAAAGTTGTGCATAAGCAGCTCAGTGTACAAAGTCTGGGCACATTTCTGTGCAGATGTACCAATTTCCATATGCATACTTGGGAGTTAGGTCACCTGGCCATCCATGAGCCCGAAGACTCAGAACAAAACTGGGAGAAGGTGGAAATGCTGGCAACTGCTTGCAAGTCTGGAAATGGAAATATGCTGCACACTGGCATGTCATTGCAAACTGCTCCTGGGGGCCCAACATTTTTATTTTGTTAGGGCAGTTTACGTCCACTTTAAAGACTGCTAAAGTTTTGTAGGTATAAATTATCACAGTGAAATTGCAATTTTCTTTCCCGAGTTGTATACCCGCTAAAGTTAGCTGGTAAAGATGCTAGGGTGGCACACACTGTACACACCAAAAGGTATATGACCATTTAAAACTAACCCACAGATACTGAACCTGTTTGCACTACCCTAGTTCTTGATCAGTTATTATATTATAAATATATATATTTTATATAAAAATAACTGAAGCTCAAACATACACAGACTCCTTTAGGTGTAGGTAATGGGTTACCATAGGACATACATAGGAAATATAGTAACAGTGTTCTTTTTGTGGGCTAGACTGACACCGAGGTATACAAGGCCTATAATGGAGTTCTATTCTTATACATTGCATTTTCTCAGTGCTGACGAGATGCAAGAAGGCATCTGAACGGTTGGTTATTTTTCCTTTGCCATTACGATAAAGCCAGAAAACACATGATTCTTCTTCAAGAACAGGATGGGAGAATCTGACTGCTAAAGGATAAGTTTATTTTTTTTTTTGCCTTTGCTAAATCTGTAGGCATGGCAATTCAGCAGAAAGTGATTACAAAAAGTATGCACAGAGCAACCACATTCCTGGTTTTATTTTCTTAAATAAAATGAAAGCTGAGACATGATTGGCTTCTTTGGACAAATGCTCTGGTTTTGCTCTACAATTCTTTGCCCCAGTTTGCATAAAGATCCAGCTCACAGTGCTTTAAAAAAGTATACTTTAAAAGTTACTAGGGAAAAAAAAAAAAAAAAAAAGGCTTAAATACAGTTAAGCAGCAAGTTGCTACACAGACATCTTAATTTGTTCTAAGGTTTTAGATCTGCAGTTTTATTGATCCTCTCTTTTCTTTAAAGCAAGCTAATGTAACAGTGCATTTGTAGAAACTGGCTTTACAGTAGCTCTACAGAAACAGTTTATTGCTACATTTAAGCTCATCGTAGGTCTTTAGTTGGTCACATTTTCTCTTTCCAAATTTACAGTGTGTAAAACAAAAATTGAAGAATCACATATGAATTCAGAGTCCAGCCACGAGTAAAAAGAGAAGTTGAGACGTAGTGTAAGGGGGAAAAAAAAAAAAAAAAAAAAGGAAGGAAGTAGTCCCATATGTAAATCTGTCGCACAAGTGCCTTTTCTGAATAAGTCTTAAAATGTGTTGACTGTTCAACAATAAAAGATCAGTCTAATCACAAGACAAAAAAAAAAAATATTACACTAAATAATTAAGGAAATTTATATTCCATTTTTAGCTTCATTGTTGTTTGTGGCTTGTTTCCGCTGAGCAATGAAAGGGTACATGCACTTGTCTGCTCCGAGGAACCGGTACATACAGACCACGGCTTCAAACGGCAGGATGCTGCAAAAGAAAGAAGGAAAGAAAGAAAGAAAAAAAAAACAGCTCATCACTAAAGCAAAATAATTCACAACACAATGTGTCGCATAGCCAAACTTTTACTCAATTGCAGACAGCTCCATTAAATTCTGATTTGTGTCTATGGATTACTGTATTTTGCAATGCTCTGAATATGAATAAACAAGCCAATCAGATCAAGTGAAGACCTTATAGAAGAGAACTACACACAAACCTAAAAGTATCCTGAGGCCTTTGCCTAAAAGTACCCTGGGGTCACTTAATAGTGATACTCAGGCAGGAAATGCTGAAAGCGGACACACTGAGGTGATTGCATACATGTTCACATACCCCGTAGAGTTCTTTGTTAACCCAGAAATCTAGTACGCTTTCAACCAGCATCTGTTGTAAAAAAAAAAAAAAACCTTGGAGCCACCCCTCAATCCCTCCTGCACATTACTACAACTGGTAGCCTCATTGGAATATTAAAAAACAAAAAAAAAAAAACCAGGCCATGTTTTTACCACAGGACTGTTTACATTATGTGTGGTGACTGGCATCTTTCTGCACATGACCAACATTAGTCAAAAACACAAGGGCACATAGAAAACTTTTTTTTTCCCTCTCGATGTGCCTTGTTTACACTGCAATTTCTGGCTTCAAATGAGTAGTGGGAAAAATATGAACCGGCTGAATTTTTCTACAAAACATCAGAGCTCATCTGCAGTCAATGTTTACTCCACTGAGGTGAACTGGAATGAATTAGTATATAGTAATTAAAATTGTTACAATTTTTTTTTTTCTTTCAAGGAAATGTGAAAACGTTTCCTATTTGCTGTCAATCCTTTGAATTTGAACAGTTAAAAAAAAAAAATTATGTTACACACCATCTCACAATAGTAAGTACACCACTCATATTTTTGGAAATGTATTATCATATCTTTTCATGTGACAAGACTGAAGAAATTACACTTTGCTACAATGTAAAGTAGTGAGTGTACAGTTTGTATAACAGTGTAAATTTGCTGTCCCCTCAAAATAACTCAACACACATCTATTAATGTCTAAACCACTGGCAACAAAAGTGAGTACACCCCAAGTGAAAATTTCAATATTGCCACCATTATTTTCCAGCACTGCCTTAAACCTCTTCAGCATGGAGTTCATCTGAGCTTCATAGGTTGCCACTGGAGTCCTCTTCCACTCCTCCATGATGACATTACGGAGCTGGTGGGTGTTAGAGACCTTGCACTCCTCCACCTTCCATTTGAGGATGCCCCACAGATGCTCAATAGGGTTTAGGTTTGGAGACATTCTTAGCCAGTCCATCACCTTTACCCTCAGCTTCTTTAGCAAGCCAGTTGTCTTGGAGGTGTGTTTGGAGTCATTATGTTGGCATACTGCCCAGTCTCCAAAGGGAGGGGATCATGCTCTGCTTCAGTATGTCACAGAACATGTTGGCATTAATAGGCCCCCTCAATGAACTGTAGCTCCCAGTGCCGGCAGCACTCATGCAGCCCCAAACCATGACACTCCCACCACCATGCTTTACTGTAGGCAAGACACACTTGTCTTTGTACTCCTCACCTGGTTGCTACCACACATGCTTGACACCATCTGAACTAAATAAGTTTATCTTGGCCTCATCAGACCACAGGACATGCTTCCAGTAATCCATGTTCTTAGTCTGCTTGTTTTCAGCAAATTGTTTGTGGGCTTTCTTGTGCATCATCTTTAGAAGAGGCTTCCTTCTGGGATGACAGCCATGCAGACCAGTTTGAAGCAGTGTGCGGCATATGGTCTGAGCACTGACAGGCTGACCCCCCCACCCCTTCAACCTCTGCAGCAATGCTGGCAGCACTCATATGACTATGTCCCAAAGACAACCTCTGGATATGGCGCTGAGAATGTGCACTTAACTTCTTTAGTCGACCATTGTGAGGCCTGTTGTGTGAAACTTGTCCTGGTATTGTCTTGGCCACCGTGCTGCAGCTCAGTTTCAAGGTCTTGGCAATCTTCTTATAGCCTAGGTCATCTTTATGTAGAGCAACAATTCTTTTTTACAGATCCTCAGAGAGTTCTTTGACATGAGGTACCATGTTGAACTTCCAGTGACCAGTATGAGAGAGTGAGAGCGATAACACCAAATTTAACACAGCTGCTCACACACACACACGAGACCTTGTAACATTAACAAGTCACGTGACACCAGGAAGGGAAAATGGCTAATTGGGCCCAATTTGGACATTTTCACTTAGTGGTGTACTCACTTTTGTTGCCAGCGGTTTAGACATTAATGGCTGTGTGTTGAGTTATTTTGAGGGGACAGCAAATTTACACTGTTATACAAGCTGTACACTCACTAATTTACATTGTAGCAAAGTCTAATTTCTTCAGTGTTGTCACATGAAAAGATATAATAAAATAATCATTATTAAGTCAAAGGATTGCTGCACAAACATTTATTGAACCGATTGTTCATATAAATACAAGGTATTCCACGATTACCGTTTCAAGCTTACAAGCTCACGCCCTTCCTATATATTATAGAATTTTAGCATTTTTGTTTTTTAGAAATACAGTCGAACCTTGTATTGCAAGTAACTTGGCCTGCACGCATTTTACAAGACAGGCACAATTTTTTTTTTTTTTTTTTATAAGCTTGATAAACGAGCGATGTTTTGCAATACGAGTAGCAACTGAGTAGAAGCCAGCGGTCACACCAGGTACGATTTAAAGTAGTGTGATTTAAAGTCAGACTTCAACCACTTCTGTGAGATTTGTAATGTATTGATATGACTTCAGTGCTACTTCATTAAGAGGGGCCGTCCATGTCACAGGAGGAACAGGGATGTTATGGACAAAAGTTTAACTAGCAAAGTGTTAATATTTAACTTCTTTTAGACTCAAGTAAGAGAGGCACCTTTAAGTGTAGAATAGGGTTACATTTAATGAAGGTACAACATTTAGCAACTCGCATAGTCGACGATTAAAACAGGCACATCTAAGTATGCAGGCATCCGGGGTAAAGCTGTCCACCGTATCGCCATTGACATCATCCCTTCGACGAGCACTTCAAGCCTCACTTTTAGATTGCTCTACTGCAGGGTAGTCTTCCCAGTCATGATTGCGGTAGAGCAATCTAAAAGTGGGGCTTGAAGGGCTCGAAGGGATGACGTCAATGGCATTGGCAATGCGGTGGACGGTCTATGTGGGCAGCTTTACCCTGGATGCCTGCATACTTAGATGTGCTTGTTTTAATCATCAACCATGTGAGTTGCTAAGTGTTGTACCTTCATTAAATGTAACCATATTGCTACACCTAGGAGGCACCACTCTTTTCCTTCATACCCTGTAGCACCTGCTGGATTCTGCTTTATGCATTCCCTATTGACACTTTTTTTGTGGTTATGGAATGAATCATTTTGGAGTTTCCATTATTTCTTATGGGGAAATTAGCTTTGATATACGAGTGCTTTGGATTACAAGCATGTTTCTGAAACAAATTATGTTCGCAATCCAAGGTTTTACTTTATATAGGCAGCACTCCAGTGTTCATAAATACTTAAGCTATAGGTCTCGCACAGGCCTCGACCACTAAACAAAAGGTGCCAAGAATTTACAATAACTTTTCCTAGTCTTTCCTTGTGTGCAGATTTAATTCAGTATGGTGAATGGAACAGTACTAAACCCAGGGGTTTAAAATAATGGGCAAATAGCATTTTATGAAAGGTTGTCAGGAGCACAAGTCTCTGTATTTCTCTCATGACAGGTATTCTTTAAAATTACCTTTAACCTCCAGTCTGGAAGTAATGACCACAGCCAGCCTGCATTATCACATTATGCCCCTGAATGGTCATTTGTAGGAGGAAAAAATAAATAAATTCAATCTCCCTTAACAGAGACTACACTATAAATAATATGTACCATTCTTGTCAGAAGTTTTTTTTTTTTTTTTTTAAATTTGTGTGGTAAGCACTCTGGCTGGCCAGTATTACAGGAGGCCACCTAGATTGTAGTCTATGCTTGCCACTTACTTTAAGCTGGAATCAAGAATCCATAATGTCTGATCAGAAAACCTTTGGTTTGACTTTTTTTTGTAGGGCAAAGCAACAGGTTCACTTTACCGTAGCCCTCTCCAGAGGCATTGACAGTACACTAAAAGCTTGGATTGCGAGCATAATTCGTTCTGGAAGCATGCTTGTAATCCAAAGCACTTGTATATCAAAGCAAATTTACACATAAGAAATGGAGGAAAGTCAAAAGATTTGTTCCACAACGATTTATTCATAAGTCCTTCAGTTTATAGTCCATATAAAAAGATTATAGCAATGTGATAGGCTGTGTCACATAAAATGTCCATTTACAAATGGAAGCCTCCACAGGGGGATTGGAGGCAAAATCCAGCAGGAGCCAATAAAAGAGAAGCTCCTCTAAGCATTATGGTTACATTTAATGAAGGTGCAACATTTAGCAACTCACATGGTTAATGATTAAAAGAGACATCCAAGTATGCAGGCATCTGGTGTAAAGCTGTCTGCAATCGTGACCGGGAAGACTACCCTGCAGTAGAGCGATCTGAAAGCGAGGCGTGCTTGATCGTGGAGCTCAACGTGACAGGAACGACGTCAATGGTGGTGAGGAGGATGGTCTATGTGGATAGCTTTATCCCGGATGCCTGCATACTTAGATGTGCCTGTTTTAATCATCAACCATGCGAGTTTCTAAATGTTGTACCTTCATTAAATGTAACTGTATTGCTACATTTAGAGACGCCTCTCTTCTATTTTACTACACAGTTCTGACATGACGCTACTTGTATATCAAGACATCGCTTGTATATCAGGTCAAAATTTATTAAAAATGTACTCGTCTTGCCAAATGCTCTCAAACCAAGGTTTTACTCTACCTTCCATTCTACTGTTCCATTCAAAACTTTGTTTTTTTTTTAACAAGTTTGATTGTCTAACGCAGGGATCTCCAAACTACGCAGGGCCATAATTGGAGTCCCCTGGTCTTAATTTGCCCTCAACAGGGCTTTGAGACCAGCAGCATGGTGGGTAAGCAGTCAATATTTTTCCAGAAAAGCACAATGCACTGGGTGGGGATAAGCCCATTACCTTTTCATGCAGGTCACAATATACATGAGACGAGGCGTACAGATCATCGGCTGGTCTGTAAGGATTGCTCTCATGGCCTGCTTCACACAGTAATCTGGTTTCAAGGGCGGGAGGAAAGGCTCGATTTCTTTCCTGAAAAGATAAAATGTTTCAGTGAGTTTTATTTACACATTCCATCTCCAGGTCTGTTTCAATCCTTCATAACAGCATAGAATAATGAGGTGCACCTGGATGAAAGCTGGTTGGCTGCCCATTAGGCATTGTCTGGTTTTGCTCAGCGAATATACATTTGAAAATATTATATAGATAACAGTATCTGCTAACCGATTTGGAAATAAACTGTACATTAGTAGCAAACATAACATACATTTAAAGTGACAGATGCTTTGGAAATATGGAGCTGCTGCTTAGATTTCAGATACAGTAAACACTATTAAACAACCATACATGCAAAATACAGAATAAGGCTTGAAATTCTTGGGCATGCGATGTAGGAGGAGGAAAGCTTTGGCTAGAATTGGTTGCATGCTAGTTCCAGGGCAATAAAGCTAAAAGACCTTCTGGGGCTGCACTCCCATGGGAGCAGCATAGGCACTCCGAAGGAAGCTGAATTTGTATAGCCCATGTTGGGATTTTACCATTTTCTGGGCAGAGGTGGAACAAGGAAAGAACAGGACTTTGTAACAGTCCACAGAAAGTGCCAATTCTGTATGCAAGTGTCATTACCAGCAAGAACGTGGAAAACCCTCGTACATAAATGTCCAATAGCATCTTGGCAGCAGATTAGTCATTGGCTTCTTAAAAAAGTTTTTGGCAATGGAGTTTTGCCACCAGAGTTTCAACACACCAAATCATATATTACACAATTCACACTAGAGAAATGAATGCATGACTCTAAGGCCCCTTTCACACGATCGGACCGTTCAGTTCCGCCTGTCAGTTTTGACGGCGGACCTGAACGGGCGATCTATGTTAGCCTATGGAGCGTCGGATGTCAGCGGAGACATGTCCGCTGACATCCGACCCCGTCCGACCTGCTAAAAGCAGACGGATGGCTCTACGTCCAGATCCGTCGCTGGCGGATCGGATCGGGTGAGATCTGACGAAAACGGACACGCTGTCCGTTTTCGTCCGATCCCTCCATAGGCGGCAGCGGCGCCTGACAAGCCCCTCCCCGCTCAGTGAGCAGAGAGGGACCTGTCATCCGCCGGCTCAGCGGAGATCAACGGACAGATCTCCCGCTGAGCCGGCGGACCGAGGCGGGCTCCGTAGAAACGGAGTCCGCCTCATGTGAAAGGGGCCTAAAAGTTGAATCCCTAGTCTGACCGACCCTTAAATCTCATGCCTACCCAAATCTCCAGCAGAAGTTTATACTAAATGAGAAGCCCTTTATGTAACTGGATTTTAACGCCCAGCTACCAACTCAAATGGGATTAGAAAGGGATTCCAGAAATATTTGCAAACCCTTAAACCCTGTACACGCTTTTTTTTTTTCATTAAACCCAAAAAAAACTAACAAAAAAAAACCCTGACAGCTCCTTTCACTAACAGCCTGGAATTAGTCCAGCGATCTCCACTGCTGAGCGGTTGTGTTCTGACAGACCCACCAGAAAACTCCGGTCAGTGCTCTCAGCCATATTGGGAGTTGGTCGGCTGCTGGTTTTCCCAGCATGCTCGTCCGAAAGAAGCCGGCCAAACGGCGGGCTTCTGTAGGAACCGGCTGACATACCCACTACAGGCTCAGATGCCTGTAGTTCAATGCCTGGTGCTCCAAAGACCTACATGAGCTACATTTAAGGCAGATGTGGGCATTTTTGGACCCAAAGACTTCAATGGGAAAACCAAACCTGTAAAATGTTCAAATCAAGTGTGTGACGGTTTTTTTCAGGCATATTTCAGGTATTCATTTTTAGCATTCAACACTCTTTCCATTGGCCAAAATAAAAAAAAATTGCCTGAAGTAGACCTTCACCTTAAAGGGCATACTGTGTTGCCCTGCCTCCTCCCCACTCCCTCCCTTATAAACAGGAATTTTTTAAAAGCGATTTATTTGTGCTGCAAAAGCAGCATTTACACAATTGTTGCCTAGGCAAGATTTTCTCCCCGCCTCCTGTGAAGATGTGGCCACAGGGCTCAGGTCCCTAGAAAGCCTTGCGGCACATCTGCTGTTTTTCCGGTCATCTGTGCATGAGCAAAGACTGCTACTAAGAAGTCTGAAACCTTCCCTGTTTTTATGCGTGCAAAGAAAATCGCTGGTGTGTGCGCAGATGCACGTGCGTTATAATGGTGAAGCACTTTCCTCCAATCACCTCAAATAAAGAATAGTGTTGAAACTGCTCCACTAAGGTTTAAAATTCATTTCTCATTGCTAACTCACACATCTGTGGTCCCAGGTCCTCCAGCCGCAAGTAGTCACCCTGCAATCCCAGGGCTATAGTGTGATTGCTGGAGGCAATTCTTCTGGGAACACAGACGTGTGAGTTAGATGTGCGAGTTTAATTTTGAACTGAAGAGGCGAAGAGGCAACAACAGTGTGTTATATTGGAGGCGTTTGAGGGAAAGGCCTACATTCGACATATAACAGAATAACTATGCATATGGTGATAGGACTATGGTGGTAGTCCACTATAGGTTAGAGCACGCTTTATCACTTTGTATTTGAGACAAATCATTTCAATGCATGTATAGCAGCTCACGTATTACATACTGAGAGAGTCTGCTATTGCTTGCTCATTGTCCGACTTACCCGAGCCCGATTTCGAGCCAGCACTGTGCGCATCTATTGTAGCTCTTCTCACAGAAGACTTGGTAGCAGCGAGAGCCATTGGCTACTGCTGCTGTCAGTCAAAGCCTGCAAGGAGGGAGGGCTGAGATGCACTGTGCGTGTCTATGGACGCACACAGCCCGGCTTGGGATCAAGCCCAAACAAGTGCCCCAGAGAAAGCAGCTTGCTATGGAGCACTTGGAGAAAAGGAGAAGCCAAGAGTGCCGGCAGGGGGCCCCAGAAGAGGATGTTCGGTGCCACTCTGTGCAAAACCATTGCAGAATAGTAAGTATTACATTTTACAACACCTTTACAAACAATTACAAGTGCAACTTAAATAGCAAGTGAAATTTAGCGAAAATGATAAAGTACTACATTTTTTCTTTAAAAAAGGTGAACACTTTAAGGCCTCATGCACACGAGACGCTGTGAAACGCGCGTTCAGAGGCAGTTGGACACTTTTTTCAACTGCCCCTGAACTCATTCAATGTTATCCTATGTGTCCATGTACACAGTCTCGTTTTTTGGCGTTTTTAGGCAGATGCGTTCAACTTTAACCTCGTTTTTCCAGAAGCAAAAAAATGGGTTCAGACGCAAACGTTTTCCACGTTTCAGACGCCAAACGCCGGTACCGTGTTTAGCCACGTTTGCGTTTATAAGTGTTTTTAAAAAGGAACCCTATTTTTTTGGACCAGAAAACAGAAATATGATGGTAAACTGCAGCAGAGAATGACATTTTGCAACCCGACTTTAGGGCCCCATATCTCGGGGTCACTTGGTGATAGCACACCAAATTTGGTGTTCCTAACACAGTGGAACAAACACTACAACATATCCATATGGGGTTCCTAGCACTAAGTGGCCCCGGGATATGGGGCCCCAAAGTTAGGTCTGAAAATGACATTCTCTGCTGCAGAAGTGCTTGACACTTTGCAACCCGACTTTGGGGCCCCGTATCTCAGGGCCACTTAGTGCTAGGACCCCCAAATATAAATATGGATATAGTGTAGTGCTAGTTCCACTGTGTTAGCACACCAGATTTGGGGTTCCTAGCACCAAGTGGCCCCGAGATACGGGGCCCCAAAGTTGGGTTGCAAAATGTCATTCTCTGCAGACGCTTCTAGACGCAAACGCGGTAAAACGCGGTTTCTAAATGCCGGTTTCAGCTTTTAAAAACATGTGTTCAGCAGAGTTTGCACTGGCGTCTCGGGTGCATGAAGCCTAACACATCGTCCATGAAAGCTGATATTTCGGTGCCAAGAGCAGGCTCACTGCACACTCCCAGCACACTGACTGAGCTATCCAAGAATGCTCCTGGTCTCTGTAAGATCTGGATCCCACCCCAACGACTCCTGATCACAGTGACCACTAAGGAGGAAGGATTCCCGCCACATATATGGGTTGATTGTCAAGGGGACTAGCAATAAAAATAATCCTCTCTTTCACCCCATGTGTGGGTACCTCTGGCCACTAAAGTTCTTTGGCAGCTCTGAATTGTACCAATTAAGAGAACCATTTCCCTATAGAAGACACTGAAAATCCAACATGCTGTCATTTCAGTGACATACATGCAATCTATACCTAGCCATGTGGTTATTTTATTGCAGACATATAAATAAGTGCGCTTTACATTTCAGAATAATTTCTTTTAGGACAGATGGACGCACAACACAACTACATGAAGGACTTATTACTAAAAGCTTTTATATGAACTAACCTGATTCTGCAACCTCGAAACATGCCTGTGTCCACCAGATAGGGACAAACCAAAGTAGTTTTAATCCCATCTTTGTCTGCAGCTTTCAGTTCATGGCTGAGCGACTCGTGGAAACCCACAGCACCGAACTTGCTAGCGCAGTAATCCTGTGTTGTAGAGAGAGGGAGATATACTTAAAAATCCACGCATTGGCATATACATTTATGAATTCACATTAAGGAGATAAAGGCAATCCATAAGTGGCAAGATTAGAAAAGAAAGAAAATGTGATAATCTGATGCATGCGATTTTGACACATATACATCGACTCCACTGTTTATGAGGTACTTCACCACTCAGTGGTCACCTTGAGCGACAAACATCATGCTGGCTAGCTTAAACGATTTTCTGCCACAACCTACAACTTTTCTCAGTCCAGGTTCACACGGACACGGTGTGAATCTGATGCGATTTCACAATGTGTTTTCTGTTGTGGTAGGTGCAAATTTAATGCAAAATTTTGAAGAGACCGAGTATAAATGGAGATTAAATTTGCACCGCACCAAACTTGCACAGGACCATTTTTTTAACCAGATCAAAAGTTGCACCGCATCAAATTTTGATCCATGCATGGTCAGACTTATCGTACCCGTAGATTCATTAATCGAATTGGGTACAACCACTGCTACTGTTGCCAGCCAGGAAGGCTCCTTGTCCCCCAGCCAGCAGAATACATAAGCGGGGGAAGAACGATTTTCTTTTCTTCCACCCATGGAAAGAGAAGGAAAAAAAAAAAAAAAAAAACATCAATGACAGGCTGACAGCTGCACGGATCTTCATGCACATCAATGACTCTACAATCATGCAGGACTGATCGGTTGCATTCAGAGCCTTGTATCAGTCTTGCGAAGGAGTCCCGCCTTCAGAATTACAAGACAGCAGGGAGGTTTCCACCATCCACCTCGCATATGTGAATGGGGGAATGGGGGAATCCCCCCCCCCCCCTCTTTGATTGGGTCGCTGGCTTTCTCCATCAACTTATTGCCAGACATAGGCCCCTTTCACATGGGTGCCATGATCAGGTCCGCCTGTCAGTTTTTCAGGCGGATCTGATTGGATGCTCCCTTCACCTCTATGCGCATATCCGGTCCGATCCTGTCCGTCAAATCCAGATAGATGGAAGCCCTATTTTCTATCCGCCTGGAGGATCAGATCGGATGAAAAACAGACAGGCGGTCCGTTTTCATCCAATATTCCATAAAGGAGAGCAGGGCTCTTACAGGTTCATCTCTGCACAGTGAGCAGAGATGGACCTGTCATCCGCCTGCTCAGCGGGGATCAGTGGATTGATCCCCGTGGACGAGTCGGTGTGAAAGAACCTTTACAGTTACTACCTTTTGTATCACTAGCCCCTAGATTGTAAGCCTGCACGAGCAGGGCACACCTAACACCTGTCTTCAATTGTATTGCAACTATACGATAACCTATTAATTCGTAATGCACTGTGCAAACTGTTGGGTACTACATAAATCCTGAATAATAAATTAATAATACTACTTACCTCTACACCTGCGGTACTAAATAACCCCAGCGAACTGGCAACAGTAACAATGTGCCCATGGTTCATGTCCATCATTTTCGGAAGAAATGCCTTTGTGGTCTGGAAAAGAAAACAGCAACTGGAGTCAGAGGACAATTCCTCATTTACACTATTATCTAAGACACCGCAGGCAGTCAAAAGGGAGATTAGCTTAACACCCGCTATCAATGCATTTACCATCTGTCAACTATACAACAATAGCCAGTAAAGTGACAGTGCCAACCGGCACAGTCCGCAGTGTTCCATATAAACCAGTTTCCTGGCACAGCACAAGACAGCGCATACAGCACAATGTTACAGGTAACAGAAAAAACAAAGTGTCTTTTGCAATGTTTAATCCCTTCGCTGCCTTCCTCCGCCTAATCCGCAACAATTAAATGTCTGCTATAAATCTCCACTGATCTGGAGACCAGCAGAAAAAAAAAAAAAAAAGCTTCATGACGGACTGCCTTTTGATGGATTTTCAACATTTGGGGAGTTTTCATTTTCTTGCCATTATTGTTTCTTTTAAAATTATAAGATTTGATCAGTTAGAAGCATTCGTTGGAAGAAGGGATCTACAAAATGCTGGGCTAAGATAGTTTCAAATACAATCACTAGAAAAAGAAAACCATAGAACACACACGGTTTTTAAAGTATATGTAAAGCTATATTTTTGGATTGAGCCGGAAGTAAGAAAAAAAAAAAAAAAAAAAAAAAAAAAAAAGAAGGAAGAAGATGATTAGAAATGCATTTTAAAAGACCGCTTTCACACTGGAGGCGTTTTTCAGGCACTTTAGCGCTAAAAATAGCGCCTGAAAAAAGCCTCATCTGCAATCCCAGTGTGAAAGCCCGAGTGCTTTCACACTGGGGCGCTGCGCTGGCAGGACGTCAAAAAAAGTCCTGCAAGCAACTTCTTTGCAGTGCTTTAGGAGAGGTGAACACACTGCTCCTAAAGCACCGCTGCCTACTGAAATCAATGGGCAGCGCCTGCGAAACGCCTGGGCTGCGGCGCTTCGCACCCTTTATTTGCCCGCTAGCAGGGGTAAAAAGCTCCCCGCCAACACCAAAAAAGAGCTGCAAAAACGAAGGTAAAGTGCTGCTGAAACTAGCGGTGCTTTACCGCCAACGCCCGGGCGCTTGCAGTGTGAAAGGGCTCCAACTTGTGATGTAGCGTATTGCAACGCATTGGAGCTTGCTGCAGAAAAATGCAGCATGTCCCCGTTTATTTTTTTTTTCCCCCAGCACACTGAGAAACTGAAACCACAGGATGCCAGATAAAACTTTTTTTTTTTTTTTGCATTGGGGTTGCATTAGTCAATGCAGCCCAAAACTGCTGGTGTGAACAAACCCTTCATTTGCATTAGATTATACTCATTTACAAAACACTGTTCCACTTAACCATAAGGCCTCATGCACAATGGACGTTATAAAAACGTCAGCAGTATTAGCTGTAGAATGAGTTTTGCAGCATTTTTTACAGTAGTGTTTCTTAGCAACACTATATACACTTACAAAAACGTATGGCCAAAAAAACAAAACAAACACACAACACAAAAATAAAACCTTATATAGCCACGTGTTTCAGCATTTTTAAGCTTTTATCAGAGTTAGAGTGTTTTTACAGCTGAAAACTCCTTTCAAACCCCAGTAGTTTTGTTTTTTTTTTTTTCCCCCTAGACAGATAACACAGATAAAAGCATAGGTGTGCATGGACACATAAGATAACATGCTGGGGAGTTTACTGGCTGCAGAGAGAAACATCTGAAACCAAAAACAGCAGCTGTAATTACGTCCAGTGTGCATGAGGCCTAAAACACGCACATTAACTTGTAGGTACTCAAACTCCAACATCCATTATGCATTCCTACCGACAAAGCAAAACAAGGCCAATTTCAAATGAGAAAACAATTGGCAGTTGGGTCTCCAGTGGGAAAACAAAACAAGAGGGTTAAATAAAGCACGTTTCTGATTTAGAACCTTTCATGGAGAAAAAAAAAAAAAAAATTCTAGAACACAAACCACTTCCCCAACTGACGTACACATATATAGAATTAGGTTATAATATATATTCATCCTTAGGAAGTGGTGGCGACATCTGGATCAGGGCTGCAGCTATGATCAGGGACAGGCTCTCCTGTCCCACCAAGGAGCCCAGAGTGAGAGGAACTTCTGTTTCTCCCCCTCGAATGTCAAAAATGATGAGGCGTTTGCCATTGCCATGCTATCTATCTATTTTTTTTTTTTTTTAATTAGTTGGTTGCACAAGGACTGCATCCCATTAAAGGCAGTCATTGCTTGAGTGATTTTGGGTGCTGTGACTGCCTGAATACAATCACCAACACTGGGGATTCCTCCATCTTCTCTGTCTAGCATGGATGGAACAATCTATTGAATTTCTCTTCACAGGCTGAAAGAGAAATCTTTGTTTACAGCTAGCCTAACAATTGATGGGTTCTGCAGACAACTGGCAAGCTCTAGGACACTTGTGGTCTGAGCTTTATGAACTCCGATATATGGCTACCACTTAAATGACACTCGCCCATCTTTAAATGAAAATAGTTTCTATTAGTCTGTATTTCCACACCAAGGGGCTGCTTTTCTGAACCTGCACAGGGAAGCCATGAAGAGTTCCATTTACCAAAAAGTTAAAAACTTGCCTATTTTTGCACATCTCTGCAGAACAGGAATGGCTAGCTATATACAAAAAAAAAAAAAAAAAAAAAAAACCCACCCTGGTCAAAAAAGTTTTACTAAAATGTTCTTCTGGCTGGGCCAAGAAAAACAGGTAGTTTTCGGATCTCCTTGCACTTTTAAAAGATTTCCAAGTAATTCTTTGAAGCATTCTTAATTTCTGTCTAACAAGATTATCGCTGCGTCCCCTGAAATCAAATCTGCTGTAATTTCTGACTTTGTTGATGCCAACTGCTGAGCACAGAGTAATCATTGTAATTTAATCAACAAACTCCTGAGAACCATCTTGTGTTTGTTTAAGATCTAAAAAAAAAAAAAGAAAAAAAAAAAAAAACCCACTGATCGCGCCATGTCCTTCCTTCCAACACAGCTTCATTACAATACTTGCCAATTCAGAGAAACAAAGCGCTAAAGAGGGGGATGCATGAATATAGATCTTTTTATTAGAAAATACATACTTCATTCAAAGAGGGGAAAAAAATAAAATATTTGCACTCTACAGGATGATGCCGAATAGGAGAACTGCTGCAAGCATTCCACAATGGCATTTTCTTTCTAAAACAGCCCCACATGTCCTTTTTGCACAGTGGGCTTGTAGGTGTTAAGCAACTAAGCCATGTTGGCTAGCAGTGCTGAAAACGGAGAACAGATAGCTGGCTGCCAAAGGCAGGATTAGCAGAGATCTCCAAAATGGTTTTTCCCTCCCCCCTTTTTATAGGGACAGTTTAGACAAATGGAAAAAAAAAAATTCTATATTGCTGCAAACGTGAAATATCTTTTAAGGACCCCCATTTAAACGTTTTCAGTTTGTTATTGTATTGTTCACACGTTAATGTGTGGAATTTCCCTCATTATTATTATTATAAACCACTTACAGTATTTTTGAATGAGCAGCCAAGGCACCACAGGAGGCCAATCTGACTTTTTCCTTTAGGCTGGGTTCACACTGATGTGAATTGCATGTGGGGTTTCTCCACATGCAACTTGCATGACAGAGCCTGTGACCGGCTCTCAATGGAGTCTGTTCACACACCTCCGGGGGAACAGGGTTCGAATCGCAGAAGGGTCCTGTGCGTCTTCTGGTCTGTTTCAGGTGCAAATTCAGCCATCAATTTGGACCCGTTTCGCACCTGAAACTGAACGGATGTGCACCGGACCCCCTGCTGTAAACCTCGGCCACAGTTAGTGTGAACCCAGCCTCACATGAGGTGTATGCCATGTGTGGTGATGTACTCCACTGTGGAGGTGTTGTCACCAGAGTGTTGGAGAGTCATTCTAAATAAAATGGCACCACACAAAAGGTCTAGCCTATATGCAAAGCGTGACAACAACACTTTACACCATTATGCTGGGTATAATAATTTTCAGAAAGTGTTTTTAGGTCCATTTTTTTTTACTTTTGTTCTGATTGTCAAAAATGTCCTGCACAACTTATGTCTGCTGGACACCTTTAATTTCAATATTTTTTTAAAACTAATTTATCTCTCTATAGCAATTTTCTCCATGGGGACTCAAAGTAGTCAGTCAATTAACTTACGACCAGGTCTTTGAGTATGGGTGGAAAACCATGCAAGCACAGCGAGAACATGCATATTCCATGCAGATAGTGTCCCGAGTTGGACACAAGCGCTGCAAGGTAAAAAAAAATGCTAACCACTAAAGCCCCTTACACACGGGAAGAGTGTCACAAGACATTTGCAGGTTCAAAAAGAGAAAAAAAAAAAAAAAGCTGAGATGCTGCCCATGTGTATGTCGGTCTGTCCGACAGAAGCTGGGGTTGGACGTGCATGCTGGAAAATCAGCATCCGATGGCAGAGAGCGCCGATCGGAGTGTTCTGGCTGCGGGCCATCCCAATCAGAACACAACAGCTCATTGGGGAGATCGCTGTACTAACCTCGTATTGTTAGTACAGTGTCTCCAACCGAACCCGTCATTTTTTTTTTCCATGCAACCGACTTAAGTCCCCCTGTAAGCCACATACCTAATAAAATTTACTCCACACTCAGTTTTTGTCACAGTATGTGCCACCATACTTATCCTGAAAACCGTTATTCCAGGTTGACATCCAAAAACATTGAGATTGTCATTTTCAGGTCTCAAATATAACTAGCAAAAGGATATCACAATGGCTTGATGGCAATGCCGTCGTCGCTGAAACTTGAGAATTCTAGGTTTTTATGTTCCATTTGCAAGAACATCTTGCACATTTACTGATACTAATGCTCAACAGAACTTGCTGCATTTTCCTTTAAAAAAAAAAAAGATATTAGGCCTAGAGTGAGAGTTAAGCCTGGTACACCCTATAGTTTCAGGTCGGGAGCCGCAGTACTAACCATGCAAGGTTAGTGCAGCGATCTACCCCCCCCACCCACGGGCTGTTGTGTTCCGACAGGGGGACGGTCCCCCCGCCAGAACGCTCTGATCAGCACTCTCTGCCATTGGCTGAGAGCACAGAACAGGAGTAGGTTGCATGCTTGTTTTTCAGCATGCACGTCTGACAGAAGCCAACCAAATGACCGGCTTCTGACAGACATACACATGGGCAGAGAAGAAAAAAAACAGCTGAAGTTTACATCAGTTTTTTTACATCCACTACCAATGCAAAAAAAGACCGTTTGCCTGTTTACTTTGGGTTTTTTTATCCATTTTTTTTTTTTTTTTAAATGGAACAAAAATAGGGCTTTGATCTGTTTAAAAAAACAGATGCGAATGTAAACTGACATAAATGGATGATCATCTATTTTTCCATAGAGATGCACTGATGTCCATTTTTCATCCCTTTATGAATGGATAAACATGGACAAACAGTCCGAATGTGCGAGAGGGGCTTTAGGTATATGAGGATTTTTTTATTTATTTATTTATTTTTTTTTATACCCATTGAAATGCAATCAAAACAATACATAACATAAGCAAACTCTAGAGCAGTCTTTCTTGCCATTTTTTTACCATGGAGGAACCCTTGAAATTATTATATCACAAGTTCATAGAGTATTGGTGCGATTTAGAAAAATGCTCCTTACATTGTGGTCATTGAAAAGATCCCCTCTACAAAATCGCTAAAAGAGATCACTGCCGATAGTGGCTACTCATCTGACAGAGAATTTTGCTCACTGCTCGAGGAACACTTAGCAATCTTGAGAAAGAATGCTCTGGAGCAGGGTTTCTCATTTATTGGCTGTTCACACCAGCACGCTCTGCGAGATCGCATGTGATACGCACCGCACTGCAAATCACATGCGATGTCCGTGCAATGAGATTTCAGCCATACAGATAGTATGGCTGATAACGCATTCGGACCAAACTCGCACAGGACCCTTTTTTTGGTCCGCACCAGAATCGGATCACTTCATTGTCAGTTCAGTGCGATATGTAAAGTGAAAGGGGGTGTCATTAACAATGTATTGACACTCCCAGCAGTTTGCATATGGCAGTGTGAACTGCTGTGCGAGTCGGGTGCGATGCGCTAACCCACAGTGGATTCGCAGGGTTCCCGCATCACACAAGTGTGAACCGAGCCTAAGGGTTCCTTGAGCAATAAGCAATTTCTACCTCTTGGATAAGTTTCCACTGACACCAACAAACTAACTATCTGTAAGGGGATAATGCTTCCCACTGACCATCACACTAATGTATTATGAGTTGTAGATATAATCATTTTTATCAGGGGTTCCTCAAGACTGGAAAATAAAATTTCAAGGGTTCTTCTGAGCTGAAAGGGTTGAGAAAGGTTGTTCTAGAGGCTCTGGTTTTCTTTTATAATTCTCTACTGAACATTCAATTTAAGAAATAGACAGATCCAAGAGAGCATACTGCTGTGTGGACATTATCGTGGACCTATACGTAAAGGTATCATGCATAGGTTGATAAAAAAGGTAATAACAGGAGGAGTTGATGAAGAAAAAAAAAAAAAAAAAAAAAGGAAGAGAGGGGGGCACATTGCCAATGTTATGGTGTGGTAACACCCCCCCCCCCCTTTTTAAATACTGCAGTAAATATAAGCACAGCTTTCTCTTTATAGGACATTTCAAAAGACTTGGCCCTGCTACATACAAATTGCACGTTTGGGATGGCACTTATAGGAACACAGCAATTACTTATTAAGCACAAAATGTGTGAAAGTGGACAAGCATTTACATGTCACTTCATAGCTTTAGTAATTGGTTCTCCACGTCCTTGTTTATGGCAAATTAACTTCTAACAGTCTAGCACTTCTTCCCACCCCGCTCCAGAATTCTTTAGTGCTTTTCATGAAAACACAACAGAGGAAAGGTTTAGTCGCACAAAAGACCGCCACAGCTGCAGTGTCAAGACAAATTAGGCAAAAGTAAAGTAAAATGTGGAAAACAAGGAAATAACGTATTGTGAGCTACGGGCAGTGTCATAATTACATTTTAGGATAATGACTTTTACAGACAGATTAGCAGGCTTTTATTCTTCTTCTTTTCAGCTTAACCCCTTATGGAATGCATGTGGCAGTGAAGCGTACGACATTTGTGTCCCATCACCCCCCCCCCCCCCCCCCACTGTTTAGAAAACCCCATTTTCACCCAGGTACAGATGGGCTCAGGCTGAGCACAGATCCAGGAGCTCCATTCACACTATTAACGTGTGCGTTTTCATGTGTGTGCCGCGTAAGGCTGGGTTCACATATATGCGGCTGCAGTTTGGTGTCCTGAGTGTTGTGCGTTTCTGTTCATTTGTTCAGGTGCAAATCCCCCCCCCCCCCCCCCGAATCCAAACCTGAACTGGACCCATAAAATGCACAGGACCCTTTTTAAAACCGCACCACAGCCACCCCGGTCATGTGTGAACCGGCTCCTTTGAAAGCCGGCCAAACTCACATGTTATGCAAATTTAATGTGGTTAAGACCGCATCTAATTCGCATATAGGCCTGGTTCACACTGGTGCGATGCAAGAACCCTGCAAATCCACTGAGAACTGACAGTTCGGACATGAATCGGATAGCACAGGTGTGAACAGCCATGTGATCCCATTCTGGTCCAAAAAAAAAAAAAAAAAAAAAAGGGAAGAAGAAGGGTCCTGTGCGTGTTTGGACGGAATGCAGTGCGATATCAGCCATACTATCTGTATGGCTGAAATCGCATGTGATGTGAACAGCAGTGCTCAGCGAATCACATGCAATGTCTGGCATCGCACCAGTGTGAACCGGGCCTAAAAGTACAGATGAGGCAGACTTTCCCCACAACTCAGGTTAGACTAAAAGTGCAGCTGTACTCAAGGATGGCAATTTGTAACAAAGATTTTAGTGTAATTTGTAACATGCCATTAAACACGTCTACCCCTCTACCGTTATTCCCCTGCAGATACAGGTCCTCTGCAAAGAGTTTGGCATCAGCTACAGTGATGCGTTGAGGAAATTAGTGGAACTCTCCTCTCAAACAACTTAGACCGTTTTTAATTCTTATACTGCTAGCATTAATATATCATATTTACTATTTTTTCCCCACATATTTCTTCAGTTACTTCTTGGTTTCCAGGCTTAGGCAAATGATATACATCCCAGGAGTCTTCAGGAGGGGCTCTCTAAGCTAAGCACACCCTCCTGCCTTAACATTCGAGCTAAGGGCAGATGGATTCCAGGAAGTAAATACTACATAAATCATCAACCCTTACTCAAGGTGGCCGCAGCCAGAAACGCTAGGGGGTTTTGAAGGGACTATTTTGCAAAAAAAATAAAGCATGGATAGGAGGAGTTTGCTTTGAATATTAAAAATTAAATAAATAGTGTTTTTTTGGTTTGTGGTGCTCAGATGCAGTGTACTTCCACTTTCATGACTGAGTCTCATGGGGTGTAAAAAAGAATGCTGGTTTCATGCTGCTCATTACAGTCAGATCAGTAAAAATCGATATGGGACTCCAGCAAACAGTCAGTCACATTGGACTTCAAGTTGGTGTGCTGGCTTTTTCTCTACATAGTGGATTTATGTAGTGTCACCATTTAGCCATGCACTCACCCTTACAGATGGGCTTATAAGAAGTTTGTGCTTTGAAAGGTTTCAGATTTGTGATCCAGACAGCTACAGCAGCAAGTGGTTGTAAAGGCTCAAGGTTTTTTTACCTTCATGCATTCTATGAAATGAAAGTTTAAAAAAAAAAAAAAACCCAACACACACACACCCACCCCTTCTGTGTGCTGCTCCCCCCCCCCCCCCCAGCACCCCCAATACTTATCTGAGTCCCATCTCGATCCAGCAATATGCATGAGAGCCTCGGCTCTCTGCTGACTCTCCCTCCTCATTGGCTGACTGTCAATCACAGCCAGTGAGGAGAAAGGAGGAAGGTGCTGAGCCGCAGCTCTGAGAGTGAATGGACATGCAGAGCTGCAGCAAGGGAACGAGCTGGATTGGGTGCCCCCATAGCAAGCTGCTTGCTCTGGTAGCACTCGACAGGAGGGAGGGGCCAGGAGCGCCAGCGAGGAATCTAAGAGGAGGAATGGGGCTGCTCTGTGCAAAACTACTGCACAGAGCAGGTAAGTAGAAAAGGTTTGCTAAAAAAAAAAAAACAAAACAACCCCCCCCCCCCCCCACTAAGACATCTGATGTTAGTGTGGCGATCTCCCAGCTGAGCTTTTGTAATCCAACCACTGCGAGAGCTGATGGGATGCTGGTTTTCGAGCATGCTTGTTCACCAGAAGCTGTACACAGGCCGCAAGTCAGCCGGTTTCTGCCGAACTGACTGTTTTTAGCCTGTATTCAGCTTAAAGTGATTGTAAACACACACACACACACACACACACACACACACACACACACACACACCACCTGCAAGACAAAAAGGCATAAGGAGCTAATATGCATCGCATACTAGCTTATTATGAAATACTTACCTTAGATCGAAGCTGTTGCAGTGGTCCCCGTATACCGTTGTGACCAGTGACATGTCTCGGAGTGATTTCTGGTTTTGCGGGCTCCGGCGCATGCCAGTCACGGCACAGGCCCTTTAGAAATGGTATGATCGAGCTGTTTCTTCAGTGCGCATGCGCCAATGACATTGGGGCAAGCGCATATGGTAAATATCTCCTAAACAGTGCATGTTTAAGAGATATTTACAGTACCTACAGGTAAGCCTTATTATATGCTAACCTGTAGGTACAAGTAGTGTAACAGGCTTTACATCCAATAGTCGGCTTTACTGTGCACAGTATAACAGGATACAGATATCAAATTCAGGCACCTACAACTGTGAGATGAACCCAACACCTTTCACAGATCAGCCTGTATCCTCCCCGATTCCCTGCCATCAGTAGGGTGCCAAGGCCCAATCGTCTGCTCTTGTTCCACGGCAGTCCGCTATCCGAATAAAGGGGCTGCAAACCTAAAGATGTTCAAATCCAGCCAAGGCTCACTTCCACCTAAAGCTATGCCCTCCCAAGGTGTTTCAACCACAGCAGGGCACAAGCATGGTGTACCTACAACTATTGCTTTTAAAAATATATTTATTGAATATAAAAAAAAAAAAAAAAAAAAAAAAAAAAAAAAGAAAGAAATATGCAACTGCATTATAGATCTGGCATTCAGCATTATTAGCCTAAAATGGTGCTGTAACAAGGACTAGACGATAAGTTTCCTACCCACAATATCCAGGGAGTACCGCATTCATTTTGCAGAGCCCTATAAAGGCTTGCTGGCATTTGCAATTCAATATCTGACTGCAATCAAAGACTGGATGCAAAAGAACTTCCCCTGAAGTGTCCCGTGTCTCCCTGAGCTACAGAGTGTGCGGCCTACACCACCTGAGTGCTTCTGTCAGAGAATGAGCAGCCCTGAACTAGAAAGATTGTGCTACTGCCAAGAAGTGACTAAGATAACTGCTACTAGAGCCAAGGCGTGCTCACAAGCAAGCATTATTCTATGACAAAATGCAGGAATAATGTAAAGCATCAGAAATGTGCAGATTGGACATGCTACAGGAGGCCAGCTATGACCTAAGAGAGCTCCATAAATAAAAATAACGGAATAGAAAAGGGGGGGCATGCTAAGCCATTAATTCCTTCCATGGCAAAGCTATATGCTTAAAGGAGAAATCAAGGCCCAGGATGAAGGGGACTCCTGGGGTGTCTGAAGGGGACTCCTGGGGTGTCTGAAGGGGACTCCTGGGGTGTCTGAAGGGGACTCCTGGGGTGTCTGAAGGGGACTCCTGGGGTGTCTGAAGGGGACTCCTGGGGTGTCTGAAGGGGACTCCTGGGGTGTCTGAAGGGGACTCCTGGGGTGTCTGAAGGGGACTCCTGGGGTGTCTGAAGGGGACTCCTGGGGTGTCTGAAGGGGACTCCTGGGGTGTCTGAAGGGGACTCCTGGGGTGTCTGAAGGGGACTCCTGGGGTGTCTGAAGGGGACTCCTGGGGTGTCTGAAGGGGACTCCTGGGGTGTCTGAAGGGGACTCCTGGGGTGTCTGAAGGGGACTCCTGGGGTGTCTGAAGGGGACTCCCGGGGTGTCTGAAGGGGACTCCCGGGGTGTCTGAAGGGGACTCCCGGGGTGTCTGAAGGGGACTCCCGGGGTGTCTGAAGGGGACTCCCGGGGTGTCTGAAGGGGACTCCCGGGGTGTCTGAAGGGGACTCCCGGGGTGTCTGAAGGGGACTCCCGGGGTGTCTGAAGGGGACTCCCGGGGTGTCTGAAGGGGACTCCCGGGGTGTCTGAAGGGGACTCCCGGGGTGTCTGAAGGGGACTCCCGGGGTGTTGTACAATTCATGGCCCATCCCTACAAAACATAACTGGGGCTTTACCAGCTTCAAAAGCTGTGATGATGTGACAATAGCACACCCCGTCCTTATCTAGTAGAATTCAAACTAACATTACAGCACCATTCACAGCTGCCGGGAGAAAACAATTTGCTGTATGAAATAAACTAGTTACCACTGAAATTGGCTGCCTCTGTCCTACAGATGGCTCTCGTCATTGGAGGTGCTGGATGACATCAAGAGATGCTTGGAGACATCTGTTCTTTGCCCAGTGGAGCACATTCATTGTATTTCACAAATTTACGTCAATTTCCTTTCATTTGGGAGAAGGCAGCCTTAAAGGCCATTGCTAAAAAGTGACATATGTTTTGCAGCCATGGGACAAAATCTGGGGAAAAGATCAATTATTGCACAGCAATTCCAGCTCGTAAAAACGTTGCCCCTTTATCAGCAATAAATATCTCGGCCTTATTTAGAAGTTTAATAAAAGAGCAACTAAACCACGCGGCTTGTAAAGAAGAGGGAAGTAGGCCATTTGCCATCCGCAGTCATTAAAAACTACAATAAGTATGCTTACAGCAAAACTACTCAACTGTGAAATACATGCACTGTAGTATATTGAAGGTCATAACAGGAGAAACAGCAGATTGTTTTAAAAGGCAAACTGCTGGTTCATTAAGTGCTCAGCACCGTGAATATGAGGGGCTCCTTAGGGTAAAGAGGCACTGATGATATTATTCGCATTTCAAACAGTAAAAACAGAATTGCATTATTCCATAGAAGCCTCACAGGTTACTTCACCCAGAACACCATATCATGGGCACATCTTAAGTTGGCCACGCACGAGTCGAAATTCAGCCGGATCGTTCGAATTTTGATCCATGTGTGGCTGAACAATCTACCGATCAACTTTGTTTATTCGCCCTTTAGGTTTATTTCCACTTGATCAGCACCGCAGGCAATAGGCTGCAGCTCTGATCTGTGCATCCCGCTGTCAGAATACGATTCCTGCATTCACATAGAAGGGAATTGGGTACGTTTTTCCGTTCAACCCGCTAATTGAAAAAAAATTAAAAAAAACCCCAAACCCCCCCCCCCCCCCACAGCTTCAGGCATCAGCATTCCAATGCAGGCAACAGCCTTCAACTTTAACCGTTTTGCTGCCACAGCTGAAAAAATGATGGCAGAACAGAATTGCTTTTTGCTAGCTCGGTCAACATTTTTATTGCAGTTGCATTCTCCCTTTTTGTTACATAACCATCACTTCGGGGGGGCGGACATCATTCACGCGTTTGCTATCTTTTCAATTTGTGGACAGGAAGTGCTCGGTATACAGCTTTTTGCTGTCGATTAGTAAGCACTAGGCTGCAGAGAGAAAAAGACTAAAACCTGGCACACACTGACAAAAAAAACTGACAGTTCCGGTTGGAGCCGCTGTACTAACAATCTGACGTTAGTACAGCAACTGAGAGCACCGATTGGGAGGCCCGTGGGCACGGGGCTTAATATACAATACTATTTTTTTTTTCTGCCCCGTTCAACCTAGTGGGCTGAGCGGGAAAAAACAAAAAAAAACCCCCCCCCCCCACCACATCTTGGGTCTGAGCCTTTTTACTAACGATCCGATATTAGTTTTAGTGTTAGTGTTATTACAGCAATCTCCCCCCGCTGAGCTGTTGTGGTCCGACATGGGGATGCCGGCCCCCCCCCGTTAGGACACTCCGATCAGCGCTTTCTGCCATTGGCTAAGAGCACTGATCGGATGCTGGTTTTCCAGCATGCACGTCCGACATAAAACGGCAAAACGTTTTTTTAATTAAACCAGCTGCTGTCTCCCAACATTCAGCCCGTGTGTGTATGGGGCTTAATATAAACTACTAGTCCCCCCCCCCCCCCCCTTTCAACCAAGCAGGATCAAAAAAACAAACCAAAAAAAAAAAACACCACAAAACGCGCACACACACACACGAGGAGCCGCTGTACTAACGATCCGATGTTAGTTGGGTGATTTATATTGAACCGGCCCATGCCGCCTGATATTCGGCCCTTTAGGACTTTGTGTCCTCAATCTCGATCTCAAAGCAGAAATATCAGGGGTATCGGAGCGAGTAGCAGTCTGTACGGATTTACAAGCAGTTACATGCTCACAGGGATGAATGAGTGGCCTTGTGTCCAGGATGGTTCATATGCAACTTCTCAGATGTGCAGTTCTCCCTACACACAAAACTTACACATCGTGGTAATGTATGTCACCGATGGCCCATTTGCATTAGCAGGCGCACATTTTGGTGTTTGACGTGCAAATGCACTGCAGTACACTGTTGCAACACATCACAGTGCTTTTATAAAAATAATCAAGTTTAGGCTATGTTCACATCTGAGTGATCGGAATCGCCGCAATTCTGCCCGTGATTCGAAATAGTGGGAAACCATGGGACGCCCGTGCAATCCCTGTTACTTCCAATGGCACCCCGATCGTGACGTAATTTTGCCACGATTGTCGTCCGACAAATTGCAGTAAAATCACGCAAACAGAATCGCAGGATGTCTGTCACCCAAAAGAAGTACAAGAACTTGTTATGTGATGTACTATGTGCAAGCAAAAAGCAAGGAGGGATTTTGATTTATAACATTTAGGTAACCTTAGGAACACTTAGAACCCCCCCCCCCCCCCCCCCGCAGTTACTACCAACACTCACAAATTCATAGAGAAATCTTGGCTGGAAGCCCGTCTATGGACAAGCCTTTACAAAAATAACAGATCTGTAATCTCTGTAGGGATTTTATAGCTCAGTGCGTCACTTCGATCAGCTCCATTTAAACACACAAAATACATGAGGATGGACTCTACTGAAGGACAATGGAGCACGATCGGAAGCTTAGAATTTAGAACATCCAGAGCTGTGGTCATTTATTAATGTCTTGTCGACACCCTGTGACAGAGGTTCAGACCTTTGTTCAAACCAGTGGCCAATCTGTCATTTTACCCTAAAAACAAAGAAATAACTCAAGTAATGTTATGGTGGCCATACACACGTCAATAAATGATTGATCAGAAAAGAAAATACCAAACACAGGGAAGGGGATTTGGACAGACAGCTAAAAAGGTAAATCAATTTTAACTAGAATCATAAAATTAAATCGATCACATCTTTGTTTGCACTATGCAAGCTCATACACTCACCACCTGAAATACAATCGTATTCATGGGCAAAGTATCCAGTACTACTGATTGATAATATTCTGCCCTGGCTAATCAACTCCGTTTGACTGAATGAAAGACTAAATCAAAAGGTTATGGCTAGTCGATGGGTTGTGAATTTTTAAAGAAAAAAAAAAAAAAAAAAAAAAAAAAAAAATTAAAACAAAATAGATAAAAGATAAGAGACAGATGCGTGTGGTCACCTTTAAGCTCCATTCACACTTGTACAACTCCATAGTAGCCCGACTTTGTAATGCAACTTCGACGCAACTTTAAATGGGTAAGCCTTGGATGCGACTTTGACCAACGATTACGGACAATTGTTGCACAACTATTGCATGCAAAACATTCATGCAACTTCTGAGGGTTAACATTGAAGTCTATGGCCCTCAAGTTGCATGAAAGTCGGACCAAAGTAGTGCAGGAACTACTTTGAAGTTGCTGCAACTTCAAGTTGCACATATATGAATGGTGATCATTGGGGCACATGGGGTACGACTTGTCAAGACTTTGATGTCCAAAGTTGGATGACAAGTTGTACAAGTGTGAATGGATACATGGTCTTCCCTATAGAATGTAAAGCAGGTAAAAGAATGATTGAAAAAAAGTGACATGCACACTTAAAAGTGGTTGGTAAATCATATTTGACCTACAGGCATGCTTATAATAAGTCTTACCTGTAGGTACAATGAATATCTCTTAAACACACACACACTGTTTCGGAGATAACCACAACACAAGCAGCCGGTGATGTCAATGGCACATGCAGTGTGCTCTACATTTAGGCCAATTGTGCCAACAACGCAGAACGCTGTGCTGTGGTTATGACTCCCGTACATGTGAACAAGTGTGACGTCATCACAGCCCAGCCATGCTGGAGCACATGGACCTAGAGCTGCACGATTAATCGTATATAAGATCGCGATTTCGATTCACCTCCCCCCGCGCGATCTGCAAGCTGGATTAGCTCGATTTTCCGGATCTCCCCGTCGGAAGCACTGAACCAGCGTGGAACGCAAATGGCGCCGATATCGGAACGGACGTCAGCAACCGGAACGGACGTCAGTCAGCATAGAGCATAGTCCCAGCCTGTACTGTGCAAGCGCAATCAACACGCCGCTCGCTCCCGATGCTCGGGGCTGGTTATTTAATACTGCGAGGGGCGGATGCTTTTCTCAAAAGGGGCGGATGCTTTTCTCAAAAGGGGCGGATGCTTTTCTCAAAAGGGGCGGATGCTTTTCTCAAAAGGGGCGGATGCTTTTCTCAAAAGGGGCGGATGCTTTTCTCAAAAGGGGCGGATGCTTTTCTCAAAAGGGGCGGATGCATGGTTATACATTGAACACAATCGACATGATGCTCGGGGTTGGTTCTTATAAAGGGCTGATGTATTACATCCGCTCCTTTGAGAAAAGCATCCACCCCTTGCTGTATTAAATGAATAACCAGCCCCGAGCATCGGGAGCGAGCAGGGTGTTGATTGCGCATGCACCGTTTACAGCTGATTTTTCTCTTTTAAATGTAACCATTTTAAAGAATTGTGATCTGTATTCTAAGCAAAAGAATCGCGATTCTCATTTTTCCCAGAATCGTGCAGCTCTACGTGGACCTGGCAGGAAGACCAGGTGAAAATGGAAGCAACCGCAGCAGTGACAGCAGAGGGAGTCATTTAAAAGGCAAGTCTCTCAAGAATGCAGAATGCAGTGCATACCAGCATGACATTAACCTGCAAGGGTCAGCTTTTTTTTTTTTTTTTTTTTTTTTTTTAAATACTACCGCTTTAAATCTGTCAATGACAAACCAGCTCAGTTAAAGAGTATGTAAACCCCAACAATGAATGTTTCTAATTTTATTTCCCCTTTTGGTCTGTTCTATCACAAATGCTTTCAGCAGTATATTCGTTAAAGTGTAAATCCCCCTTGATCCTGCCAGAAATCTAGTGAGCAGACATCTTACTGTACACTGCTACAATGTTATATAGTCCTACCACCTTCTGTCCTATGACAACATTGCTTCTCAGTAGATACAGTAACCATGAGTGTTTCACCCTCACCCTAGGGGAGGAAAATGTAAAATGGCAGGATCACCAGATGAAAAATAAATCTGACAAAAAAAAAAAAAAAAAAAAAGGGGAAAGGGGGAAACTGAATGCAGCCACCATATTCAAAAGGACTAGTAAAATTGCAGCAGAATAATGTTTGCTCTTGGTTTAGATACAAATTTAAAGTCTTTAAAAGGAGAAGTGCAGCCAAAGCTCATTTGGCTGTACTTCTACTGATCACAGGAGGTTGTTCTGCACTCCTTTAAAACCCCTTTTTTCAGCTGAAGCCCGCTGCCGGCTGGCGTCCAAGATTCAGTTCAGACTCAGGCAAAATTGGGACAATAATGACAGGATCCATCAACAACCCTGGACCAGCACCTGGCTCAGCCTCTCAGGGACACGCCGAGAGCCTGAACCAGACGCTCCCACCCCCTCCACAGCCCGGCACTCCAGTTAGAGTGTAGCGGGGACGAGGTCAGAGCAGACAGCGGTGACTGACAGTCACCAGCTCTCTGCTCATGGAGCTCTGAGGACCGAGTGATGGTCTAGGATTGCTCGGTTCTCAATCTTAGAGCTGATGGGGGACCAACGCTGCATCCACCTAGGTAAATAGGAGTTTGGAAAAAAAAAAAAAAAAAACACACACACACACACACACACACACACACACACACACACACACACACACACACACACACACCTGAACTTCTCTTTTAAACCTGAATTCATGACAACCACTAACGTTGCAAAATACCATCAGACTCTATAGCAGGGATATGCAATTAGTGGACCTCCAGCTATTGCAGAACTACAAGTCCCATGAGGCATAGCAAGACTCTGACAGCCACAAGCATGACACCCAGAGGCATGATGGGACTTGTAGTTTTGCAACAACTGGAGGTCCGCTAATTGCATATCCCTGCTCTATAGTGTTAGAAATAAAGGCAGAGACTTGCAGCTTAGAATTACAGATGATCAGGGGTGTTGGTGTATTACCAGCTACATCTCATGGACTCTGGTTCCATTTTTCTCTCTAGCTGGTTTGTAAATTACTGTTGGGCTTGCAGCCAGCTGTAGTATTCTAGTCTTAACCTTCCTGAATAGTAATTGAAGCAAAAATAACCTTTGACATGTTCTCAGAAATTCAGACAATACGTCCTTTTCTACCCCGAGATGTCACCAGCTTTCATTCATTAAAAAAGGTGGAACAAAGACAATGCAGCGCCAGAAAATGACAAGCTCTCCAAGTTTCAAGGACAGCTGGGCTCTCAGTGGGCAGATATCCGACATGATTCTCTATGACTGAGATTATTCACCAACATAACACTTCCTACGCAGGAGGGAATGGACATTGAGGTTAACAGAACCTTCTTAGAATACCTTCTATTAAAAACGGGATTAAGCTCCCTTTGTGACATCATGACCTTCCCTGTCCTTTCAATGACAAACCTGGAAATCATCAGGTTGAACAACTTTTTTTAGTAAAGTATTGACCTGTTCTACTTATTCCAACTAGAGGTGCAATACCATCAGTAAACACAAGGGGCAGAACAATGACAGCACAAAGTATTTGACTATAACAGGACATGTTTGGCTGGATAAAAGCTGAAGCTAAGCTGGCCATTTATTTTATTGCAATTCTATTATGTGTACAAATCACAGTGTCAAGAGATACGTTTTGTGCAGGTTATCAACCTTTAGGGCTAGTTTACACTCGCTTCAAAACATGGCTTCCGACAGGCTTCGTTAAAGCTCTCTGAACGCCAGTCAAAGCCCCTGTTACTAAATAAAATGGTTAGCTTACAGTCCTGTTTACACCTTGCTTCAAAGATTATACCCTATGTAGCTTTAGTTGTGCTTCAAAGCCTCCATATAAGTCTATGGCAAAGCTTGCTTGAAGCCCACCAAAACAAGGTGTAAACAGGACTGTAAAGGCTCATTTACACTTGCTTCGGCTTCAACAAGGCTTCGGCAAGGCTCTGTTAAAGCTCTCTGAACGCTAGTCAAAGCTTCTATCATTAAATAAAATGGTTAGCTTACAGTCCTGTTTACACCTTGCTTTTGCTTCAAAAAATTATACCCCATGTAGCTTCAAAGCATCTTCAAAGCCTCCATAGAAGTCTATGGCAAAGCTCACTTGAAGCCCCACTGAAGCACCAAACAAAAGGAAGGTGTACACAGGACTGTAAGCTAACCATTTTATTTACTGACAGGAGCTTTGACGCACATTCAGAGAGCTTTAACAAAGCCTCTCCGAAGCCTTGTTTTGAAGCAAGTGTAAACTAGCCCTAAAAGTCAAATTCCAGGTATGAATATTTTTGATAATTGGGCCAAGCTGGCACAAAGTAATGGCATATTCATACTTTTCTATGTGGAAGCGCAGAATAAGGTCCCCTTCACACTGCCATCTGATCAGGTCCTCCTGGCAGTTTTTCAGGAGGACCTGATCTGCCCCTCCAAAGAAGAGACTGAGGGGTCCAATGACACCCACCACTAATGCCGCGTACACACGAGCGGACTTTCCAGCATCAAAAATCCAACGAAGTTACGACGGACTTTTGAACGACCAGACTTGCCCACACATGAACGTTCGAAGTCTGTTCAAAAGTCCATTGGTTTGAACGTGATGACCTACGAAGGGACTAGAATAAGGAAGTTCATAGCCAGTAGCCAATAGCTGCCCTCGCGTCCTTTTTTGTCCGTCGGACTAGCATACAGACGAACGGATTTTACGACCGGACTCGGGTCCGTCGGAATGATTTGAAACATGTTCCAAATCTAAAGTCCTGATTTTCGACAGAAAAAGTCAGCTGGAGGTCCAATGAAGCCCACACATCGGATTGTCGATGGATTTGTTCCGTCCGACCAGTCCGGTCGGGAAGTCCGCCCGTGTACGCGACTTATCCAGTCAAAACAGATAGATGAGGGACCTATTCTTCAGCTGTCTGGTGGATCGGAGGCAAAAGGACAGGTGGTCTTGCTTCCATCTGGTTGCCCCATAGATGAGAACAGGCGGTGTCAGTGTCTGCTTTGCATAGCGGAGACTGACCCATCATCTGCCTCCTCGGCAGAGAGATCCCCCGCTGGACAAGCACATCACACTTCACAGAGGCACCCATGTGAAAGGGGCCTTACTCTAGTAGCTGACTACATTTTTTTTTTTATAATAAATTATATACAATATATATAATATTTCAAGATGCACCTGGCTGAAACCAAAAATTACATGTTTATACATTTATGATATATACACACACACCAATTTCAGTTTCAGCCAGGTGCATACTGAATTTTCGGTTCCATAAATGCCATTTGGTGCATCTCTGTTTTTCAGCCAAGGAAGCTTCCATCTTGGCTTCTGTTTGATCTGCAACTGCCACGATGCTGCACATGTGTTCATTTATGACTCCGGCCATTTGATGGTTTGACAGTTTCTTTGACAGCACAAGCAAATGTGACAATTACATTCCCGGCATGTCTGGAACATAACTGTTTGAAGTGTTTAAATGATGGGTTTAGTTCCACATTAAGAATAAGACCCCTTTCACACTGCCGGCAATTTTCAGGCGCTACAGCGCTAAAAACAGTGCCTGAAAAAAAAAAAAGCGTCTCCATTCACTCCAGTGTGAAAGCCCTTGTGCGCTAGCAGGGCGTCAGAAAAAGTCCTGCCAGCAGCTTCTTTAGAGTGGTGAACTCACCGCTGCCTCCCCACTGAAATCAATGGGGCAGCGCTGCGATACCGGCGGCGTTTTGCAGGCGGATTTATCCCCTTTTCGGACGCCGCTAAAAATAGTGCCACTTTACTGCGGATGCCCTAGGCGTCCGCAGCCCTAATTAAAGCAGAGGTAAACTCATCAATTTAACAGTTTCAAAAAAGTTACATTCCCAGCATGCCAAGTAGGCCAACGGTCACATTGGTTGTGTCCTCAACCAAACTGTCAAACCATCCAATGGCTGGTGTCATAACTGATCACATGGGCAGCATCATGGCAGCTATAGATTAAACTGAGGCCGAGATGGCAGCTTCCTTGACGGAGAACAAAAGGAGGGTTTACTTCCACTTTAAGAAGTACAGCCCTTAGCCTGGGTTCACACTGATGTGAATTTACAGCGGGTTTGATGCATTTAGGAACACACAGGGGGTTATTTACTAAAGGAAAATCCACTTTGCACTGCAAGTGCACTTGGAAGTGCAGTCGCTGTAGATCTGAGGGGGACATGCAAGGAAAATTAAAAACAGCATTTTAGCTTGCACATGATTGGATGATACAATCAGCAGAGCTTCCCCTCAGATCTACAGTGACTGCAATTCCAAGTGCACTTGTAGTGCAAAGTGGATTTGCCTTTCGTAAATAACCCCCACAGATTTGCAGGTCATGTAAAAAGCATAGTATTCCATGGCTTTAGTTCACATCTATGCATTGCAAATTTGGTGCGAGGGAAAAAAAAAAAAAAAAAAAGGTGTCCTGTGAGTGTTGACTGCGGATTCAATGTGAATCTATGGTGCAGTGCGAATTTTATCTTCATAGGCTTTAATTGAACTTGCATTAAACTCGCAGCACACAGTTCACATCTCTGCGAATTGTTCACTTTCTGCCTCTTGAAATTTGCGGTAAATTCACCTGTCTACCTCAAAACGCAAGGCAAATTCGCACTTCACACAGGAGAGAGAGGAAAAAAAAAAAAAAAAGAAGAAGATTAAATTCACACTACATCGCATTAGTGTGAACCTAGGCTTAAAGCAGTATTACACCCAAAACTAAAAGTGGTTGTAAACCTCCGACATGAATAATAAACAAGACATATCCCTCTATAGTTTGTACTTGTCTCTCTGCAGGGCACAAAGTGTCATTTCTGTCTACTGCTTCATTCCCCCGCTATCAGCATGAGTCACATCCCACAAGTTTCCCTGACACCAAGTGATAAAAAGGTGACAGGGGAGCCATCTGAGTCAGCTCCCATTACTGAGCTCTGCAATGTAATGTGTAAGTTCAGATCTTCACCCCCTTTTTTTCTGACAGCTCAGACAAGCTTTACAAATCTGGACTTGGAACAAATGTAGAGAAGAGCTTGCTGCAAACAAACACCTTATGTAGGAGGGTTTGTTTCATCTCTGTATCACCTGAGGCCAGTCACTTCACCAGGTATATGTAAGAGTTTACAACCTCTTTAATATACTGCAGCTTACAAATCCACAAATATGGTGGCTGCATTTGTTTTCTTTACTTAGGTTCCCCCCACCCCCAGTAACACACTTTCTGTCTCAGCCTAGGTTCACACATGTGGGTGTGGGGGAAAAAAAAAAAAAAAAAAAAAAAAAAAAAAAAAAAACCACACACACGCACACATATTTTCTTCCTGCACCCGCAGCCAAAATGCACTGCTCTTTAGCAGATGCACCTCCATGCATTAGAAAAACACAGCATGTTTCTGGGTGCTGTTGCACAATGTGGTTCTGTACAGCTGCCCTGTGGGTGCATTTTGGAAAAAGACTTCACCTCACCCCCCCCCCCCCCCCCCCCATAGGTACAGCAGCCCATTCAAATGAATAGGCCGCTGTTGCCAGTGCAAATAAACCCGCCCAAAATTCATAAATTTAAAACTAGACTTAGGGCATCGCCACTTCACTGTAGAAGCAACAGACACACCTCTGGAAAACAGCATTGGAAATCTAGGGAGGGGGAAGTGTTGGACACACTAGCAGATTTAAATGGACTTGACTAACAAAGTGAAGCTGCACTCCTCAGTGGTAAATGGCTTATCTTGACCCTCTAACTGCCACTTTGTCTGGACAGCTTTGTCTATTAGAGAAAGCTGAAGTATAAACTTACTGGCTAGATCACCAGGTGAACATAAAGGAAACAAAAGCCAAAAAAAAAAAAAATTTATAGTGTAAGTAGTAATGGTATTGATACATATAGCTGCCTTATCCAAATGAACTACGTCAGTACAGTAGGACGTCCGTAGGTTGCAGTGGTTATAAAGGGACGATGGGGCACCTACTGGCATCAGAATTTGCAGCCAGCAATTCCCTCTAATCCAGAAGGGGTTTGAGTGGCTCAATCGCTTCTGTGGGTGACGGAAATGTGACATGTTAGGTATCTATTTACTCGGCGTAACATTATCTTTTACCAAAAAATTGGGTATTATATTGTGTTTGTGTGCAGGAAAATGCATTCAAATTTATTTTTTTGCTCATTGGAATACAATTTACGTGCATAAATTATACACATAGCTCCTCTCTAAACACTTTTTTTTAATTCCTCTAAACGCCTGATGTGCATGGTCACATAGAACTGCATTTGGAGGCATATAAAACCGTCAGATGTATGTGTGTGCGAGTCCTAAAAATCTCTCTCGGATACAACGCCAATACATCTCACTAATACAGACTCAACCTTTCAACAGAGGAACCCTTGAAATAGCTTTCTGGTCTCGGGAAACCTGTGCTAAAAAATGACTAGATCTACATCTCATGATACATTAGAGTGATGGTCAGTGGGAAGAATGACCCCCCTTATAGATTGCTAAAAGGATCAATGGTGTCAGTGGGAACTTATCTGAGAGGTGGAAATTGTTTATTACTCAAGGAAGCCCTAACAACCTCTGGAGGAACCCTAGACTTCCATGGAACCTTGGTTGAAAACTCCTAATTTAATAGAAGACACTTATTAGAGCAGTCTTTCTCAACCTTTTCAACACAGATGAATCCTTGAAAAAACGTTCCGATCTCAGGGAACCCTTTCTAAAAATGACTAGGTCTACAACTCGTGAAACATTAGTGTGATGGTCAGAAGGAAGAATGCTCCTTACACTTGTGGTCATTGGGAAGAATCCTCTCTTACAGATAACTAAAAAAGATCAATGGTGTCAGTGGGAACTTATCTAGGAGGCAAATATTGCATAAGGAACCCCTAGAAACCTCTGGAGGAACCCTAGATGACTTCCATGGAACCCTGGCTGAGAAACCCTGTATTAGAGTGGTGATCCCAAATTTTAGAACAAAATACAGTAAAAATAGTTATATTTGTATACAAATATGCTACTAGGATACTAAAACAAGAGGAGAAAAAGTAAAATAAAACCCCCTCACAAAGATTTCATTGCGAATCTTACCCAAAAGTGCGCATGGCAATTAACCATCATAGTCCGTTCAATGAGTTCATCTGGGCACTCAAGGAGATGGTGTCCTGAGACCACGCCGGCGTTATTGAGCAGCAGAAAGACATCGCCGACTTCCCGTCGCACCTTTTCGGCCGTGGCGTAGACGCTCTCTCGCTTGCCTACATCACAAGTATATGTATAGACCTGGAGATTGGAGCTCGGCAGCACCTCTTCTTCAACAGGATTTCCCGCTGTAATAATAAAGAACACATGGTAAGTCCGCGGTCACACTTCAGGGTTTGTAAAGCATTTTTATTTTATTTTTTGGGCATTTTAAAGCTTGCGAGTTATTGTTTTAACTCAATGCAGAGCTAGTTACTAGGAGGAAGAGGAGAATGTTGTGAACAATAAATCATGGCGCTTCCACTGAAGTCTATTGGGGCCAAAAAATGCGTGATTATGCCCCCAAGAAATTGCTGTACTTTAGAAGCATTTAGAGACAGTATGACTCTCAGATGTGAACAGGCACAAGAGAATAACTCATGCCAATCGTTGAAGTTAGCCAAACGCTATACAATTAGATTGTACAATCTTTAGATTTACCAAAACCATATTAAAAAAAAAAAAAAAAAAAAAAAAAAAAAAAAAGGACAAACCTAGACAATCCAACAGATCTGTACCTAATCAGGCAGTTCCTGCAATGTATATATGTTGGTAGATCTATAGGAGATTGTACAGTCAGGTTGTGTAGTGTATGGCCAGCTTAAGGGTACAATATATGAGGGACATCCAGATTTTCTTCTATCCGGAAGCATGGTAATCCATTGCTGTACCAGCGTCCATTCAAAGCTACTACACTATTTACTTTAGTAGAGCACTGATCGTTTCTCCAATGATGTCATCTGGACGGGCGCATGGATGATAAACGCACAGCTTTAAACATTACACTAATAACAGATGTAGCGGGCATTTATTTATGCAAAAAGGAACGGGATCTTGTCCAAAACAAACTGGGACTGTACTTTGATCAGATAGAAGACAATACGCAGCCAAACCAAGTGTTGTGTAATGTATGAGCAGAGCCGGGGAATGGATCTTGTACTGTACATCAGAAAAGATATTAATCGTTTAGGAATGCAGGCGTCCCTCCCAACGTGGTGTACACCGGCAATTCACCAATCAGCATCAATAATGGAGGATTTACACCCCCGGCCGTGTCTGCTCTGCAAGGCATTACATATGAAGATAATGTACCCCGGGCACAGTCCCACTTCATACACCTCCCTTCTACCCCCCGGGCACAGTCCCACTTCATACACCTCCCGTCTACCCCCCCCCCCCCGGGCACAGTCCCACTTCATACACCTCCCTTCTACCCCCCCCGGGCACAGTCCCACTTCATACACCTCCCTTCTACCCCCCCCGGGCACAGTCCCACTTCATACACCTCCCGTCTACCCCCCCCCCGGGCACAGTCCCACTTCATACACCTCCCGTCTACCCCCCCCCCCCCGGGCACAGTCCCACTTCATACACCTCCCGTCTACCCCCCCCCCCGGGCACAGTCCCACTTCATACACCTCCCGTCTACCCCCCCCCCCGGGCACAGTCC